>NW_022736945.1:590505-607221 GCF_011630105.1 Anneissia japonica | reverse complement strand
TTTCTACCGCCACCAAGGAGGTTATGTATTCACCGATGTCACTGTCTGGGTGTCTATTCCAGTTTGTTTTTATATCTAGTATCTTTGTTGAGAATTGATAATAAAATACGCGACGACTTGGTAACGAAAGTTTGGAACAAGGGTTTTTTGATCCAGCTGTAGGGGGCGTCCCATTTTACGTATTCCCACCATGCATTTCGGTGGAACACTTTTTTGTGTGGAGAACTCTATCTTGTATTTCTAGTGTCTTTGATATACCCAATGACTGGGTTGAAATTACCCAAGATTCAGCAAAAATTGCCAAAAATTACCCAAGCTTCCTGAAAATGCATTAGAATTTAAAAAATACGTGTTTTTCGCATGTATAGTTTCCCTTTTAGTTCAATTAATAAACCAATTTTTTATTGTAATTGTTTGTGTTAATTATTAAAATTAATATTCATGAGGTGATAATACGGATAGAAAAAAACGCCCTCATTCGGCCAGTGTTATCAGTAGATCAGTGATCAAGTTTATTATGTAATGCATTAATTAGGTAAGATCAATGGCAACGCAAGTCACAAATAAACAATTCTGAACCCATGTTTATAGCAATTAACAGTCAATTAACAATGTTATGTGCACTTCGTTGAGTTTTGCTTACTTGAATGGACTAAAATATACTTTGTTACTTCTTAATTCTTCCTCTATGACAAAAATATTTATTTTTTTTAGTAAAAATAAAATACCCAAGGATTTGAACGGAATACCCAAGAACCCAAGACCAAGTCAAAATACCCAAAATCTTGGGTAAATACCCAAGCAGTGGTCACGCTGGTTCTCTCACCTGGACGCAGGGTTCCCGGAAGCGATTTTTCTTCCGTACGAAACATTTGCATAAAACTTCACTCGGGCCATCTCGGATGGACTCGACTCGAGTTCGATACGAGGAACAAGAGCAGACACTTCGCAATGTCGTGACGCTCGAGTTTTACTTTTATTGCTCTTTCTATGTTTACCTACGGTAGGCCTATGAAATCTTACGGATTTATGGGATGTACGTGTGTAACAAACTGTCACCTTCTTGTATGTTATTAAATGGTAGTATAATATCTACAACAACAACAGCTAGTACCCCCTTTATAAAGTGTAGATAGGACGTTCACCAAAGGCTGACAGAAAGAAGTAAACTACAGGCCTAAAGCAGGCTGAGTTAAGTCCTACCTAATATAGGCCCTCCCTAAACTAGGCCTAGGTCCCTAGGCTAGGGTCCTAGGCTGACACCAACAGTCACGCTTCACATGACGTTGATTGAAATTTTGGAAAAAAAAGGGGGAAAATTGAAGCATGAAATAAAAAATAGAGTGCTAATACCGTAATAAATAAAATATACCATTCCGGCGTTAATGAACTTGGCCAAACTATCCTTGTAATGTAATTAATGTTAAATAATAACAATAATAATAATAATAATGATAATAATAATAATAATAATAATAATAATAATAATAATAATAATAATAATAATAATGATAATAATAATAATCATTTCAGCATTATTACCTTGGCCTAAGCCATGTATCAATAACCTATTTACTAGGCCTATAATTAATAACTAGCCCAAGGGAATATCTTTTGTGCTATTTCCCCACTATGTTTTTTTTTTAATGTTCTCTAATTTCTCCATTGTCCCCGTCCCCTTAATAGGAGTTGGCCGCAGTGTTAAACGCATTCATACTTTTCATGGAAAAGTATCCCCTTAATCGCAGTTTAATAATAAATAGTACAGTAGGCCTACATACATTGTACATATATTTCGAAAAAACTAAATAAATTGAAAACAAGCTTGATTTATGCAGTACGGTAGTTTAGGTGATTTAATGCCAGTTAATACACTCTATGATACAGATTGTATATAGTGGCCTTATTTATTGTTTTATAGTACAAATTCCCAAAATTTACCGCATTCATTTTGAAATGAAGCCCCCCCCCCCTCTTTACTTAAGCCTATCTCGAAAATAAGCCCATCTCGATAAGAGCCCCATCCAAAGAGCCCCTATCGTCAGAGCCCTAAAGGCGGGCCTAAAAGGGCTCTTGCCCTGCACAGGGGCCTCCGGCCTCTTCGTTACGCCACTGATACGCCTGGAATTAACCTCTGAGGCGTTTTGGTCTATGATTTCTTTTTCCTTCTTCCCCCTAAATGCGCCTCTGCTGTCGGTGTCAGTATTCGAGAGCGTATTCTTATACCTGAGGAAATAGCAACCGAACCGAACATTTGAGAGGAGGAGGGGGGGGGGGGCTCAACCTTGAGCGGCGTCGATAAAGCGCCCTCTTTACGGCTTGACACCATAAAATTAGTTCGTTTCAATACATAAAGCATTTCTGTAACAATTATCACTTTGGTCTGTATTGATAGTTGAAAGTTATTTTAATTCATGGTGAGCTTGCATTAAGAAGTACAGTATTGTTACTACAGTAGTTCCATTCTGTTTTTTCTTGCTGGGTCTGTAGGCCTATGGCTTCATGTTGTATGACTTTGTGCCAAAAACCATATTAAGGGGAAAAATTAAATTTATCAGTCGATTTCAATACCAGCAAATACAATAAAAGTCAGTGAAACATTCATATAAACATGACATAAGCTCGTTTAGTTTGTGAATTAAAGGGCTCTTCAAACCATAAATAATTCGACAACAACGAGTCCTGTTTATATGAATCATTTGCTGGTATATCACTATGTTTATCGTATGGCTGGTACAAAAATCAAGTTTTATGTGTCTAGCCTGCCTAATACCGTACCGTATTATAGTCCCTGTTTCGGTGTGGAAAATAAGAGTTTCTACATTCGGTCATACACTCGAGATTACTTATGATATACAAATAAATTAATAAACATTTCGTCGGAGGCAAGAAAGTGTCGGGGCCCCATGCATTAGGCGAGACTTTTTTTTTAACCGTGTTTCGCGAACTTATTTTTGTTAAAGATCGTCACAAGAGGGCGGAAAAAATAAAAATAAAATTTTGTTTTCTCATTTAGCAAAATGAGTTTTCCAAAGCCATCTATACGAAGGAGAAAATAAAATTGTATTAATGAAATAAACAGTGTAGTAATGAGATTGATAAATGCTTTAAATTTATGTAAATAAGAAAGAAAATATTTTTGGAGATTTCAGTAGAGCGGAGGGCTTAATAAAAGTAAATTTTATTTTTTTTAATGAAATTTCCATTTATTCGTGGCGGAGGGTGCGCTAACTGGCCAAAAATATTTTATTTTTAATCGAAATCACCGTTTGGTGGTGGTCGGAGGGTGCGCTATTCAAGTTATAAAAAAGTCTCGCCTTATGCAATAGTCGTTTACGAGGGGCGTTTCACAGTAGAATATCAAACAATACTATAGTGTGTTATATTACTATAATTGTCAAATCGAATTCTCTGTGATTGCTTTACTTTATTATTTCGGTTATATATTTAAATGTTACTTTGTAGTGTAGCCCGGCTGTGAAACTTTGGGTCGGAAATGATATATTGCATAAAAGCAGTGTTGCCATGTGCACCCGATTCTACCTAATATATCTGGTAGGTATCAGTTTCGGTGACATTGTGAGTTAAAACGTTGTACAGTATTACATTGTCTTAATTTTCTAGTTATCCCCCATATCCAGTTTCCATTTATGAATTGATATATTATCGTTTAGTCAAGCACGACATTGTTTTAAATAATCATATACTTATGATATCATATAAAATTCCGCGTTGAAGTCTGGAACTCAAAATTAAAATTAGACAAAGTAAAATATGCAACAGTACGGTAATGTAATTGAAAACGAATTCCATTTTCTTCTACAACGTCCAGCATTTTATATTTAAATTATTCCACCATTAGGCCTTTTTGTTGTAGTAGTAGTAGATAATGATGATAATGATGATGATAATAATAATAATAATAATAATAATAATAATAATAATAATAATAATACTTTAATAATATTTAGAATAATAATAATTATAATAATAATAATGATAATAATAATAATTAATAATAATAATAATCATAATCATCATCATCATAATCATTATATTCAAATACAAAAAGAATTCAGTTTATCATAGTATGGCATGGATTTCTCTACACATTCCTGTACTGTTTTTGGCAGGTCTTTGAGTGCTGGAGGTGGTTTAGAGAGAGATTTCTTAAAACCTCCGGCCGTTAAACTATTCGAAAACCAATTATATATTGGCTCAAGATCCCATATTGCCTGTGCCATATTCCACTCCACTTTGGGTTTACAGTCCCAACTTAGGAGTTTATCACTGTATGGCAAGCCAACAGCTTCGCAATACTTCATCAAAACCTCTTTAGGATTTTCAACTAAATCATCTGCATTTACAACAATAGGTTTTTGCCCCTCTATTTTCTCGATATGATCATACAGATCCGAAAGTTCTTTATATGCGAGGCCTTCGGGGAGCCAACTTGTAAAACAGGAGTCAACATCGTCAGTACCTGTACTTTCCATTAATTTAATATAAGATGAAAATGACTTTGCTGGATGACGTATTAGAAAAGTGTGTTTAAAACCTTTTGCAATTTTTTCATATCGTCTATCTACAGCATAGGCCAGGTCTTTTACGAAGACGACTTTTTTGGTTAGTGCGTCATCTTCGAGCATCAGTTTAACCTTATCGAATGTATACTCCATTTCCGTCGGTTGTGTACCCTGCGGAACGAGACGTCCTTCTGGTCCAAAGTGTTCGGCAGAAGCATAAGGTTCGTAGAAGATAGCTACATTTGGAACGCTCTCCATACCTCTTGCGAAGGCAGTTGAAACAGATCTTGGAATTGTCCAGAGGAATACATGAGCAGGTTTTGAGGATCGGGACGTCATGGCACTGTATGTTTAAAGGAAAATAACAAACTCTCACTAAAATGTTCATTTCGCCATACAGTAATTATGTTCTTTCCTGTTAAGTATAATGCATTAAGCCGGGAACTCACTACGACGGTCGTACGATCGTCAGCGGACGAATTCAACTCCGCTCCGTGTGAGAGCTAGACGACGCGACGCCGTCTGCTGGATCACTTAGCAGATTGTCGGTGACAGTCTGAACGGATCATCATTTAAAAACAATTCGTTGCGGTGTTGCGTTTTTCATAGTATCGCGTCGGCCGACCACCGTTAAGCGCAGAGAGTACCCGGCTTTTTAGGGAGTAAATAGTACTACAGTATCCCTCTACTGGTAATTAGACGCTTAAATAGGATTTGTTATATGAAATATCCATTTTTTTATATTTTTTGTAACTCTAAGCTAATACTAATCTACCGTACTAAATTGTATACAGTACTAGGCATTTAGCCTTCGGCTTCTATTCGATAAGTACTTTGCTTAACCTCGACTGTCCTATATTCCATAACATGCGAATAAGATCGTATGCCGTGAAGTAATCTATAAGAATAATTTTACTAGAACATGGGCAACGGCATGCGCTAAGAGCTTCTAAAAAGGTCAAAATTGCTAATAAAAGACATGGGTACCCTGATTATAATCCAAGCTATCCCTAATTAATTACCAGTTTGCTCACGTATATCTTGGCTTGGTTACCGGACTCTGTTGGAATCGTTCGTAATGGCTGCACACTTCTTTTGCAGACTGTGTAACACACGAAGCGTGACTGTGAAGTGAAGCGTGAAACGCTTCGATTGATTATGCAGACAAATCATAGTTTATAGCCAGTTATAAAATAATAATACAAAAAAAGTAATTTTTATTCAAAATCTTCCAAGCATGATCAGCCACTACGTTTTTTCGTGTTAAATTAAATAAAGTAATGTAGGAATTTATAACTTTTAAATTAATATGGTAACTGTATTTAATTTTGTTTATAAAAACTTTATACAAATTAAAAATACATTTTAATTTAAAAGTGAAATAGTCATAAAGCAGCTTCACTGCTGAACTCTTTAAACTACTTTCTGTGAATTATAATTGACGTTATTTACTTCTTACTTACTTTTATAGGCATCTCTGAGCTTTAGGCAAAACTAAAACTACCGATATCAAGAATACTGTAATTATTAATACATTGAATGTAATAACAGTAGTTTTACTGTACCTAACAACACATAGATCCTGTACAAACTTAATATAATGATTTTAATGAGGGTGCCTGGGGTGTAGGTGGTCTCCCCATTCTTTGCCACACCTTAGATAGGCCACACCCATTTGGAAGTCTGCAGTATGCATCGTGGCACAGTAAGTCTATGAGAAGGTAGCATATGAAAAAACTGGCCAGGGTTCGAACATTTGGTAGGAGAGCCGGGTAGATCTATTTCCCTCCCTACCCATGAACAAGCCATTGGCTTTAATTCAGATGCGGATCCAGTAGGGGCCCCCCCCCCCCCCCGTTTTACCACTAAATCAAAAAATTAAGACTGTCTCTTATACACATCTAGATGTGTATAAGAGACAGCCCCCACCCCGTTTGAATAAATTCTTGATCCGCCCCTGGAATCAATGTAGGCTTTGATATACTGTACATAGTGTGTACAAGCTGACTATCAGAGACCTACACCACACGATAAATGCAAAGTTAGTACAGAGTTCTCTCAAAGCTTCTAGCTCAATTAAGCACCTTAATTTAATAATTAAATATCACGCAAAATTTGATAAATATATCACCCAGTGTCGGATTCAGGAGAGGTGGAGCAGACAGCCCGTCCCCTCCCCCTAAATGTATCAAAATTATACAAAAATGAAGAAAATACGAACATTGTATTAAAATTTAATTCTGATAATGCAGTTTGTGGTCTAGACCCTCCATCTGTGAAAGTTCCTCCCTGATCCCCCTCTATTTCAAATTTCTGGATCCGCGTCACCCGCTAACTGGTACCAACTAAAATTACCGTTGTGTACTATCAAAAGTTATTATCTTTTCGCAATCATAAAATGATTACATTCATTTTAACAAATCACAGAACGAGTATAAAGTCACGTGTATAATGAATACTAGAATGATGTAATTTGATTAGTCGTAATGTAGTCACAGTCACTCGGAACACTCAAGGAAACGGACGCATTTTTAGGATAGGCCTACCTCCACATTTTTTTTCAGAAGGTAGACACTATCAACTGTCGTCATGGCTGTTAGTAATACGATGCGTCGTTTATTTAAACCATTCTCCTTTGCAACATTTCTGGAGGAGTCAAAGGAACAACTAAAAATAGCATGGATTTTGGTAAGCTTCTTAAATCATTCATTATTATTATTCTTTTTCGTTTTGGAATTTTTCACAGCCAATTCCACGATGTGCACAGAATCCAGGCAACAGCTCCAATCAACAAATATTAATAACAAAACACTAAAAGGTCTGTGGTCTATTGGTTATGACACCAGCCTATCTGAAGGTCGTGGGTTTCGATTCCCACCCGAATCATTTGCGATTACTTTCTCCAGTATCTGAGAACGTACTGAGTATTCAGTATGATAACACGTTGTATGGCCAAACATCACCTTTGTTAACAAGTTGAAACATAACTTGCTACTTCGGAGAAAGGAAAATCACACAGTTGCAGAAAAATAAAACCAGAACTATGCGATATAAAATACAAAGAAATGTGAAAAAAATAACTTGTTGGATTTAATGGATATTAATTGCATTGAGACAAAACGAAAGCAGTACCGTACCGCACAGATATTGCACACGTAGTATAAAGATAGTAGGAAGTGAAAGAAGGAAGACACAATGGTAACATTACTGTCAACAGTCGTAGAGGATGGTTTTGAGAGGGTAAGAATGGTGGAATATATGAAAATACGGTAGCCGCTGCAGGGAAGCATTGGTCCGGCCAGCATTTTTCCTAGACACTGTGACCAGCGATGTGAATTGAATTATGCCGGAAGGTTGATGAGAAATTATACTAAATTATTATGCCAAATATTGATAGAACAGATAGGCCTACAAATACAAATCAAATATAGGCTTAGGTCTAGGTAGAAGAGGGGAATGCTTACTTATGATATCATCCAATATAGGACAGCCTGCAACCCCTCTTTAAAACAAATTGATCAGAAGTTTAAAAAACAAAAATCTTCAGGGAATTACCGAAAGGTCCACTGATTAATCTCAGATAAGAAAGTATAATACATACTCCAAGTATTGAAATACACGCCATCGTGTTGGGATTCAATATTTCGACATCAATTATGTCATCATCAATCAATCAATACTATATGTATTATACTTTCAGGGAATTGTCACAACCTCTAAAACTTTAGTGACTGAACGAAATTTCATGGCTCTAGCATCTCCAGGTGGCAAGAAATGGCACTCTTAATTTTCATGATATTATTTTTAATTTTCAAAAATTTAGGTGGAGATAATATGATTGTTTGAAAAACATGAAGGCACCAAGGCCAGGGCAAGATTTCAGGGATGGAAGCATTTTCATGGCTTCAGAGGCTAATAATATTCGATTTCATAGAGAAAGTTTTAAAATTATGTACCGGTATACAAAACAAAACTACAAAACTATACAACACTATTTATATCGTAACAGTGAACTGACAAAAAGAACTCGGATTAATCGTGCCGCCGAATTCCGTTTCGCTTTTTGATCCAGTAACTTATTTTATTACGTCAATAGCCTTTGTACTTAATTTTAAAACGTTGTACACATTCCTTTAATAATAAATCTTTGCATTTGTATTGCATTTTGTTGATACACAATTTCTCTATAAAATCGAGTGTTAGGACCTCCAAAAGTTTGAAGAATACCCTTGCGACGAGGTATTGGAGTACTCAGCAGCCGAAGTGCTCACAAGGGCGCCAGTCCCATCTGGGTCGCCAACTCTTTAACAGAGTTTAACACGAACCTGCAGACCCGCTACTCCTATCCCCCTCCAAGGATACAAAATCGTGGGGATTCATACTTTTAAAAAATGTACCGTATACAGTATGCATGTCCTTCACTTAGGTGTTTAAATCTGTAATCAGATCCGGCTTTACCTGTATAGGCCTACCTTGTTGTAAAGACAGTTTGGTCGACTCCAACCACAATTTTTTATATTAAGTTTTATTTATTATTTTTATATCTTGTTCAAATGTAAGTACGAGAAAAAGTGGTCGGGCCATTATAGCCTATGTGGCCGGTGCGGTTCCCACGGCCCTGAAATACTCTTTAGCCACCAAAACGACAACACGAAGAGCACCACAGTTCTGTAAAAACATTTCGATGCACGAACTAAAAAAAAGGTGTAGGGTAATGGACTAGAAGATCTTTAACTTCATTCTTAACTGACCTCCAAAACAAGTCCATATTGTGGAACGTGTTCAGCCCCATTTGTTTTTGTATATGCATTAAAAAATTCAGAGCCAGAAAACTGAGAAAGAATACTGTCACAACTTTAATGAGCAACACCAAGAGTCTGTTGTGAATCAGTTCACATAATTTTCATGTACTGTAGTAGAAAGAAGCCAAAATGTCATATCGTGGCCTGTAGGGAGAGACATCTCAAGTTTTTGTGGCCGGATTTAACGTAACGAATAATAATTATGAACGTAACGAAAATGAGAATAATAATTAATAATAATAATAATAATAATAATAATAATAATAATAATAATAATAATAATAATAATAATAATAATAATAAATAATAATAATCATAATAATGACGATGATGAAGATCATAATGATGACGATGATGAAGATGATGATAATATTAATAATAATTGTGGTCAAAATCAGTAATAAGATGTATTGTCTTTTTAGAGCATATTTATGCTTTTGGAGTATTTGTTATCTACAACTAGTATCATATTTTGCGGACGACTTGGACAACCCGAGATGGCGGCGGCAGGGATGGCTCAATCGGTAAGCATCATTTTAAACAAAATATTTGTATTTTTTATTTCATGGCGAAGACATAAGCCTAGTTATTCACCCCTAATTCTATTTTCTATTTTTGAAGCGTTCCACTTTTCAAGGGCGGATCCAATTTTTCAAACGGGTGTGGGTGGGCACAACAATTTCAGAATAGATAAGTGAATGCATATGACATTGATAAGCATTGCCATTTAAAAAATTTAGTGGCCTCCGTGTCCCCTACTGGATCCGCGCCTGCTTGTCTTTCTGTTGGGGAGGTGGGGGTGGATAAACTTCATGCAGTTATGCATTTTTAAAACAGAAAATTTTAAATGGAATACTTAACAAGAAAGAATAAGAAAGATATAAACGCTTAGAAGAAGGAACACACTATATACTTACTAAGTATTTTTTTAAAAATAAATAAATAAATACAAAATTAAAATATAAAAAAATATAAAAAGAAAATATGATAGTTTGGCCATGTCTTCAGAAAGAATGTGTTATTGAATGAGAAGAATGAAAGGAAAAAGAACAATAGGACGAAATATAAAGATGTGTTTAACATGAGAGGAAGTAGATATTGAAAAGAAAACACAGCAAATAGATCCATATAGAGGAACTTACTTTCATAATGACGGACCTACTGTAATGCAGATTGCTAATGATAATATAGAAACGTACATTACTAAGGCGTTATTATAAACACCTTATTAAATTATTTCTGCAAAAACACATTCGTTTTTTGACTTAAACTTTAGGTCAGCAAAGTGAGTTAATGTCTTAAAACTTGTTGTCCTTCATGGACATTTGAATACACCTGGTAGAGGAGCCAGTGCCGCTTATCAATAATTTATGACTGCTAATAATATTTAGTGGATTATTTATAAACACAAATCGGCTCTATACCAGTATCAAATTCTTACCGGTACTTAAAAGCAAACTAAACATCTGCTTAGTATGGGATATGGCTTCATCTCAACACTTCACTTTGAACCTAACGTGTTCTCTTAACTCATAAAAAAAATAATCTTAATTTTAGTTTTTCCGTTTTTATTAATTCCAAATTTTCTTCGTTTTATGTGCTGGTTTTTCTGCAACATCACAGGCATTTAATATCCTGGCAAAAAAATAATTTCATTGAAAAAAATTATGCATTTCAATGTAAAATGTATTTCGGCTGAACATTTGGAACTGCTCACATTTAGGGAATCCACTTTAGGACTTATCCTGCCTATTAGAGATGCTTCTTTGACGTAATCATTATAATCATCATCATTATGGTGAGTCGAATGGCCGAGCGGTTAGCAGGGGCGCCGCAAGCTATAGCCATAATATCGCTGGTTCAAACGGCACGCTCGCCTATGGTTCTGGTGGTAGAACAAGTCTTCTCGGATAAGGACTATAAACCGTAGGCCCAGTGTATACAACTGTCTCTTATACACATCTAGATGTGTATAAGAGACAGGTATAAAGACAGTAGGAAGTGAAAGTTGGACACAATGGTAACATTACTGTCAACAGTCGGTACTGGAACAGACAGCCCCTGTGGTGGACGACGAGAGTTGCTGGTACCGGGTTACCGGGTAGCACAGACATGAAGGGACCCTTAGGGGCGAAGAAAGTCATTGATTGAGTTCCTTGTCCACACATCACCAGCGCATTGAGACTTCGGTATAATGCGCTATACCAAATCCCACTACATTACATTATCATCATCATCATAATCATCATCATTATCATTACAAGTGTTTTACGATGTCTCTTTATGTTTATTTTCATGATTTCAGATATACATTATAATCATGCTTTTTTATTCTTTTGTTTTGTTATTTTGTGTTAGGTCTTTTTTTCTTCATTCTTTATTTTAAAACGTTCACAAAAGAATGTAACAAGAAACCCAGGTCAGTGTATGAGAAAACTCAAGCACATGCAGGGTCACAAACAATAATACAACATTAACAATTTAAGCGTAAACATGAATAAGCCTAAATTAATCAATCACATTTATTTGTCTGAGATTAAAAAGATCGATTCATCAGGTGATTGATTGATTGATTTGTTGATTGATTGATGATTAATTAATTGATTGATAAATACATTTTTGTGTGATGCTCTATCTTTGTTGAATATTGAAATATTATTTTTATTTCAGATAATATCGATTTTCTGCTTTATGCCTGGTTATGGTATGGTCACAGTGTGTAATACGTACTTTTCGTCGGTACGTCGAAATTTCGAATAGTTAATTGTTAACTTTTTTTTGTAAAGAATCTCTACAATCACCGACATTTATAATATAAATTTGAGGTCTCATTTTGAATCAGCTTTGTAGGGCTACCCTCATAAAATATAGATTGTGAATACCTCGATACAGTAGATTCGATAGGTAAAGTGTATTGTGAAGGCAAGTAGTACACGTTTGTGGTTCGTGGCATAAATTATTTTCACGAATAAATATAAATATAATCACAACAGACAGAAATTAAAAATATTACATCGCAAAATCTATTAAAATACGTGAAACGAACATTCTGGAACCAACAAACATAAAATTAACCAGGAAATCTCTTGATCCCAGCAGTTAAACCTTTCTTAAGTGTTCTATCACTGACTCAGTTTAATTTAGATGTCCTATATATGTTTGAAGTTGCAACTGATTTAATATTTGTTCAATTTGAAGCCAGTTTAATTTGATAAAAAAAATCATTGGCTCAAGTAGAGTACGGTGTGTAGGCCTACATAAGGTCTAACACATTCACATACGGCAAATTATTGTTGAACAGCTTTGTCTACAGCCAATCGTTTGGTTTATAGAAATAGATCTATCGTCCGTGTATGTCAATATTATGAATTGTGAAATTGGTCTTTCGGTAGGGAGCTGGATCTAAAGACGAATACAAGCAAGGAGTCATCCTCCAGAAAGCGTTAATTCTCTCCGGTCTTGTGACGTTGTTTTGCTGGCCTATTCTTATCAACACTGACGGTATGCTACGTTTGTTTCAACAGGATCCAGAGATTACAATGTAAGCAATGATTTGGAACAGTTTTGGATTGTCTCGCAAAAAAAACTTATACAATCGATAGTTTTGTGAGCCCATCATTTAAATTGGATCTATTTCACGCATTAAATAGATAATTTAACGTCGTCTCCACAAAAACTAATAATATAATACCTTTAAATGCGGCACTGGAAAATAACTTTTGAAATTCCTGCCTATGCAATAGGCCACCCTCAATGCATTTCTGGAATACAGGGACACTTGAAAACACAAATTAAATACAACACAAAATTATATTATATGTATAACATTTATACTATGAATGGCAGTAAATACATTAATTTTTATATTAACGATTATATTGTTGAGTTCTTTAAGGCCTTGCTAAAAAAAACCCTTTTTTTCTAATTTATATATCACTTTTTAACTTTGTCATGCTTTTTATTCAATCTTGTGTTTGTACTGTCTCTTGGATCCACTATCTTGGCAGCAGTCTCTGAGCACCTAGGTAGCGGTTTAGGGTTGCGCCAGAGCAGAGACGGATGTTTGACCTTATGAGACCGTGCACTGTTTGCCACCACACCTTATAATATGTATTATTATTTTTGTTTTTAAATCTTCTTTAGTTGTTGTTAAGCAATTTATTATTATTATTATTATTATTATTAGGGCCTATTATTATTATTAGGGCCTATTATTATTATTATTAATTATTATACTAGAGTTATAGTACTTTTAATCAATATGATTTTTATAGTATGGTCGGAAATTTTGTGCGCGTCTACTTACCAGCGGTGCCTGTAAGTATATGTATATAAATTATAATAATTATTCAATAGACACCAAATATTTAAAAATATGTATTTTAAAATTTTGTCTTTAATAATTAGAGTTTATATATTGTATTATATAAAAAAAATAAAATGTGTATTTTTTAAATATTATTTTCAACCTATTTCATTATAGGCCATTATTTATTATCTGCTTTTCTTTTTTTGTGTACCTTACTAAGTATTATGTTCCTTTGATTGTTTTTTGCTTAGGTTTGTTCCCTTCCTTTTGCCTTGGAGATTCCTCAATAGTATTCAACACTTTTAGTTGTTCTTGGAGGGGTTTTTTGTTGTATTTTTTCTATCTTGAAATATTGTAATAAATAAAATAAAATAGAGTCATGCTATAAATGTAATAGTTGCAAATTACTTCAATAACATCGGTTTAAATTTTACCATAAATCTATTTATTTTAGGCGCTGTTTGCATCTTTTGTGTTGAGTCGTTTCTTGCAATGCCGTAACCATGTGATGATTACTATGTTAGCCATGCTGTTTTCAGCCATCGTCAATATCGTACTCAACTATGTTTTTCTTTTTGTTTTACTGCCGGAAGGTGGTGATGGTGTAAGGTATATCTATCATTTCAAGTCCTTTTAATTATTTGAAACAGTAATTTTAAAATTTCAAAAATAGATGGACTGATCAATGTAACATTTTCATTTGTTTCCAGCTGGTCGTCTGGTGCTATGGTGATCTCTCAATACACTTACCTCGTTATTGTATGTGCATACTTATACAAA
Source organism: Anneissia japonica (assembly GCF_011630105.1). NCBI lineage: Eukaryota > Metazoa > Echinodermata > Crinoidea > Comatulida > Comatulidae > Anneissia > Anneissia japonica. The sequence goes on along the minus strand of NW_022736945.1, from coordinate 592,804 downwards.
TATGAAACTTTCATAGGTAGGTAAATACAAATTGTCATTTTCTATAGTATACAGTGAACCCTTCGATTCGAGACCCCTTTAATTCCGAGACACCTCTATTTCGAAATCGCTTTTTCCAAGAATTATTAATCTTTAATCTATTAGCACCAAGCTGCTGCTTATACTACTAGACCTACTACTGCTACTATAATATTTGTAATTATTTTATATTGTTATAAAATATTACGACACTTCTAAATATCGTAGGATGGAGTTCAGAGTCATTGGAAGACTGGTACGAATTTTCAGCAATTGGGACACATGGGTGCTTGATGGTCGAACTGGAAATATTATTATTTGAGGCTGGATACTTTTTTTGTGGTATGAATATTTTGTTTATTATTCCTGATATTAGGACATAGAAGTAATAATTTAATACGGTATACACAAATAATGAATGCTTATGAGTGTAATAGGAAGAATACCGTACTATCATGAGTTAAAAGATGGAACGTTCTATTGAATGAGGAGTCGAGTTTAATGAAACAATTCATACATTTATTATTTGTCTGCTTAATTAATATAAAATATTTTTGTAATATAATATGTTATAAAAATAAATTTAGATCAACCTTTCTTCCGAATGAAACAGTCCATCTTCTTTGAGGAAATTATTTTTACAACAAATATGTCGGGGGTAATACTGGAAAACTTATATGGAACAACAATTTATTGGAATAACAAGAATAACAACAAAAAAATTATTTGTTTGCCATTAAATGAGGTAAATTCATATACCACGGGATATTATACCCACCAACATTCTATTTAGGTATGTTTAAAACAGACTTTTACTTTTAAAATTCTTAACTTCATTTACCGTAATTACATTGTTTGTTATTCCAACACTGCTCAGAATGATAGTTGATATGTTTTCATAATTTTTTTTTAAATTTTTGTATGTTTTTTTGCTTTAATTCGTAAGGTACGTTTGATGCAGCGGCCGTAGACGTTTTTGGAGCCGTCTATATCATGGTATTCTATACATTTATGGTAAATAAAAGTTTGTTTCTATTGAAAATATTTGTCTGATATCATTTACGGCTATGTGATGAAACCCATGGTACCGGTAGTGGTCGAAATATTAGTTCCAAATACACGTCATTCGGGTTTATTTTTAATCGCTTCTCCGTTATAGAACAACATACCATAAAATTATACAATGATACATCTTTACTCATGCGTTTAAAAAAAAATTTAATACCATTTTTAAAGAGGGTGACCTATCCAGTTTCAGCATGAACTGATCATTAAGGGCCTTCGAATAAAACATACATAAAATAAAACATGCGAAATATTGAATATTCAAAATACAGAAAAAAGTTAAAAGGCCTAAAATAAAAACAAAACATTAAAAATTGTTAAATCAGTAAAAATATTAATAAATTGCTTAAGTTTAAAAGAGTATAAATTTTCAGATAAGCGAATATCTACCTAAATGATCTGATAAGCATCAGTTTCGGTGACAAATAATAGTCATGATGACGTCACCAAACCTGATTAGAGGATTTTGATAGGATAATTGATGACTGGTGCTTGCACCATATACACGTATATAATACAATTTAAAAACTAACCACAGAGTGTTTGAGATATGGACTCTGCAACTAAATGTCCCTTGTGGACAAGCAATACATTCGATATCTGGGCCAAGCCACTTATTAATATTTTTTAAAGCCTAATTGAGAACCCCAGTAAGTAGAAACTTCGTGTTTCTGACAAGGTGGTTTACCAGTTAAAGTCGGTTGCTAAAGCGGGTCTCCTCTCCAGTCAAATATGCCTGGAAGCACTGCTCTACCCCATGGCATTTGCAACCATCTGAACTGGTAATAATGTTATTCATTAACCTTTGGAATTTTGCGGGTTGCATTATTCATTCTAAAATCATAATGTCGATATAAGTCATTTGAAGTAGGTAACAAAGGCAGGTGCCTCAATAACTCTGTAAGAGGAACTTGCCAATATTTATGTTTACTGTTTACAATTATCATCAATATGTAACATGTGGTTATGTGTATGTTTGTGTATAAGTCTGTATAAAAACCATAGAATAAAAACCATGCTTCTTCATTAAATGTCGTTTCTAACAATATTCAGATATGCTCTGGAATAGCATCAGCATTAGCCATTCGTATTGGTCAAAGTTTGGGAGCAAATGAAACCGGTAAAGCTAAAGTATCCATGGAGATATCATTCTTATTATGTTGTAAGTTGTATATATTCTATTATGCTGTATATATATATATATTTATACACATCT
>NW_022736945.1:546767-590159 GCF_011630105.1 Anneissia japonica | reverse complement strand
ATATAGCCCTATATATATATACATTTCTTTTTTGTATAATAGAGAAAAATTGATTTAGAAATTCAGTCAAAAAAATATTTGTTTACATTTCATCTTTATCATCCCATTTAACAGAACAGTTGTTGCATCAATTGCAAATATTGTTCCTATATTAGTCATTTTTGAGATAAGTGACCTGACAAGCGTATGTATTATATTTTGTGGTTAATATTTTTTCTTTTACTACGCATGTGCACCAGTTTCTTGATAATGATAATAATCATTTGATTCCATCTACCGTAAATGACAGAATAATCGTCGCTGCGCTATATCACTTTGGATACTTCGTTAACTTTAAGACACATGCTTATTTAAGAGCGGTGCTTACAAGTTACAAATTATTGGAAAGCTTAAATGGTACGATGTTCACTTATACCTATCTGTTTGATTTTTTTTTAAATTCATGAGAAATTGTTGTTTAATTTTTAAAGTGCCCAGTTGACACGAAACCTCAAAGCAATAAGTAATAAGGCATGTTGGTAGGGCAATATGTTTTCTTGATTAAGCGCATCAAAGTTTATTCAGAATATTCGAGAAAGTTGCTTATCTGATCATTTACGGTATATATAATTACTATTTCCAATGACAAAAACCTAGATAGGAGAAGTACGGGCTCGCACTCCAAGAATTTTGCATTAAAAAATGGAAGTGTGCCATATCTGGGCATGGGAAGTTGTGAAATTGTCGCACAATCCAAAAACAAAGTACAGTAACCTTCCTCCTTGTACATAAATGCATCAAAAACTTTGCCCCTGGCTATCTCTCTGATATCACGTTATATCTACTCGCACCACTCCCGCTTAAAAGTTGTCAAAACCAACCAACACTCATTTTATTTCTTGCACGGAAACTTTGGAACTCACTTCCACCTGTAACAAAACCGATTCCAGATCACTGCCTAGCAAAACCTCCAAACCAACTTGCTTGGAATTGTGACGGTCGTAGCGTAACCAACACAATGCCTTCAATGAGCAAACGGTCTGTGGGGTGCAAAGCCTCCCCCGACGGTGGAGGCTGTACCCATAGCACCGACACTGGTCACTTAAGGCACATGTCGACGACTTTGACACTACTATTCTCAGGGAGAAATCATGGGTTGATTGATCTGATTGACGGCACAAGACGGACTAGAATTAGGCCTAAGAGAACAAATCGACGGTACAGTCATTGGCCCATTTCCATCGTGTATTTGGGGTCTTATGTGATTTAGCTTGGAGCGAGAGAGACCATTCTTCTCTTATCTAGGTTATTTAATATCTCTTATTTATAACTCTCCTATTAACATTCATGGTTAACTGGTGCAACTAGATTATCAATGTCTGTCAATAACTGATCTATTTTAAGTGTATAATAGTAGACTTACATTTAGGTCCTAATATTTGGTAACACCATAAACAAAACAAAAATTTACTATTGTAAAAATAGTCAAAATCAGTACCGGTACTGAATAGAAGGACTATACATATCAATAGGGTCATGAATTGGGCGCACTCTGGTGGAAATAATTTTTTAGAATAACAAGATGGCAATTATTAATTACTAATTTATAAACGAAGATAATACTATTCCATAATGATATATATAAATTGTATTGGAAAGAGTTAGAGCAGTTCGAGGTATTATAGATCCCTGTTGTGTAATTTGGGGGATTTAATATCATGCGAAATTTGATATTTGTAGCATTCGATAGCAAAATAATACCTTTTTTCCTTGCCATACTTTTCGTATAGATTAATTTTCTGGAACGTCAAACTGAGGTCAACAGGACTATTTTGTAAAAAAATAACTTCCTTTGTTGTCAGAACTGTCCTGTGACACATTGGCAATTTTGTCGAACTCTTTTGTCGACAAAATGGCTTTTCTTTGAAAGTGAAAAGTTCTTCTGTCAATCATCCATTTGTCGACAGACGAGCTGATATTTTGAAATAGAATAGTCATTTTGTCGACGAAATGTGTCTTTCTGTCGACAAAATGATTATTTTGTCACAGAACAGTAATTGTGCGACTGGCCCCAAGGCAGGGTAGGCAGTGGCTGCTGGTGCCCTGACGGAAAAAAAAGTGGGCGTTGTCGGGCGTCGCTCAAAATCGCTCGAAAGTGTTCGAAGGCTTATTTAATCAATTTTGGAATTTACTAATATGTAGAAAATACATATACATTTTTTTTCTCCCCGACGAATTGTGGTTTTTCTCTCCGACAAGGGGTGGGGGGAGAGGGAGGCGCTGCGCCACCGTGGGTATATGTAAAGCATCATGTGTTTATGTTCATCATTTGAAGGGATTGCCTTCTATAATAGGACAGTGATTAAGTCGCTATTGGTAATCCTAGGCCATGTGCCTAAAGGAAAGAAAATTAAAAAGAATGTATGTGAATGTTTTATTTTTGACCAGAATGTAGCGAAGGGTGCCTTACAGGGATGTGGTCGGCAGGGTGCTGGAGCATTGATAGCCTTTATAAGCTACTATTTCATTGGTTTGCCGGTGTGTGTTTACCTGGTTATGTTTCGCAGAATGAAAGCCATGGGTTAGTATTACTTGACGCCGTTCCCCTATATTTAAAGGCCATTATAATGCCATTACTGTACTCTATTTATGTACAGAGCCAATTACAATCAAAGGTACGCACGTGGGACGCGTTTCACACCCACGTAACAACTTCCCGCGCCTGGTGCTTACGGACATTAGTATTTATATTAATGATGTCATTACTGTATTTATTATTTATTATCATATTATCTATTGTCTGTCATCTATCATTTATCGTCCAGCGCCTGTCGCCTATTGTAGGCCTATCTCGTCTAGGGCATATCGCCCCTATCGCCTATCATCCATCGTGAACTCGATATGACGGATTTTAGTATGATAGCAAATACCATACCATTATTAAGGTTATATAATAATAATAATAATAATAATAATAATAATAATAATTTAATTTTTAATAATAATAATAATTTAATTTTTTATAGGTATGTGGATTGGTCTGTGCCTTGGGAATGGATCGCAGGCTATATGCCTTTTCACTTACACGCTCACTATCGACTGGGACAGGGAAGCTACTTTGGTGAGAATATTTAGTATTTTTCAATATTTTTTGACTATCGAAACAAAACATATTTAAATGAAATCTAATGTAGGCCTACACAACTACACCCGTCTGTTTTAGACCTAAACGTTTGTAAGCATCCTTTTTTTTTTATTGAAATGGCTCACTTTGAATCAATCACATATTCAATTTAGCAATGTATGTTCCCTGTCCTGAAGACACTTATATTTAAAAACTATATGAGTACATTCTTATTCTTTGTTCAATCATATATATAATTTAATTTCATCTCTGCTATTAGAGTCAGGAAAGACTGAGCATTATCAAATCAGAAGCTCTTGACGGAAACCTTAATGAACTTAAATCAAAAGAAGATATGTTTTTGGAAATGGAAACAGGAAGAGAAATTTCGGAAAAAGTGCCTCTGGTTCAAGAATCCGGCAAAGGCTTCGAATTAAGTCGTGCAACGATTTATATTCGTGTAATCAATTTCGCGATGGCTGGTATTGCCCTTCTAGTCGGTATTGCTATCTTCTTCACATCATATTGAAGTAGGCCTACACACCTTGAATGTTAGGAAATCTAAAGCATATTCATTATGTTGGATCTGGAGGGAGAAAACAGCTACTATTTACAAAATGATTTTAGACTTAGGATAAGCACGACATATTTTGCATATCATATTTATTACCACAAATATACAAAGATACAAAAATGAAATAATAATTGGAAGATGAAGAGACAATGTAAGTTATATTGTCAATGAAAGTGGACTTTTATCAATATGAAATTAGTAGGTTTGTTGGTTTCTCAACCATATTCCATCTCTGGATGTTTCCCGAGTGTCAGTCAAGCCAAAAAAAGAAAAGAAGAACAAGGGCCAGAGTACGTGCATGCCCACACAATATATTATGTACGTTTATGTCTAGCAACAATATCCAGGAGCGGGGCTTAGTAGACTGGTTTATTGCTGTCCTTCGATATATGTATGTTCTCGATTGTCTATTTTGGTACAGTTTAATTTCTTAATTATTATTCATTTTTTATAAATTGTTTTAATAATGTTAATTATTACCATTATTTTGCAATTATCTTAGAACATAACGATTTTTAAAGAGATTACTCAAAATATACATTTCACTACCATACGATATATTTTATTTTAATTTATTGACAGAATACTCTATATAATATATTTTTATATTCATGAGGTAGGCCTATATTTTTTTTTTTGTTTATTTGAAATTATTTTTTCATGTCTGTTCTCTAGTTGGTGGAATTACATGACTTCCTCCATTTTGCTTAGTATATCTATTTCAGCATTGCTGTGTGTGTGTGTGTGTGTGTGTGTGTGCTATGTATGGGAAAAAATAGTAAAAATATAGGAATGATGTTTTGCCCTATATATACACCACCTATATAACACGTCCATTTAATGTTTTCTTTACCACCTATATAAAAAAGTACCTGCTGTATGTGTATTTTAATATCACTAATGTGGCATGCGATAGACGGTCAGAGATCGGTTAAGAACACCCAGCCTCTACCGAGAGACTGGGAAGTTTAACATTTATGACAAACGTCTTGACCACAAAAGCAATGTGGTGAATCCACATGCTAGTAAGTCTGAATTTCTATCATTATTTTTAACGTGTCTGACATCACAAATTTTGACATAGCACTAATGTCGCATGTGATTAGATGGCCAGAGTTCTATATATGGCTACAAGTTCCATCTGGTTTATTATTTAAATGTTATATGATTTTCTTTTATTCTAAACTTCCTATACCTTAAGTGCTATCTTCATGTAAACCTTGTGAACTGAATTGAATTAAATACAAGTGCAATTTAAGTGTTTTCTCCTCAGGTGTACAGAATAATTATTGTGATGCTCTCATTAATCCACACACCCTTGAAATGGATCTGTCAAAATTACGATAAGAATAATCGGGGGTGGAAAATATTGTATTCGAATCAAAATAGCTAAAAATATGTTTATTAAGAGACTATTTACAATTAATAACTAAAGTCTGTTACGGTAGGAGAATAGGAGCAGTATTTGTTTGACGAAGTGGTACACGGGTTATTATAAAGTAATTATAAAAGGTGTAAATAAAATAATTAGAATAGACTTACACATTACGCGTGACTGTGTCGTTGAACACTGGTATAATATATATTGTTATTGTTAATGTGTACACTACTTGATGAAGTGAGCCTGTTACAAAAATAATTTTAACTTTTCCTTGACATAGAGGGCGTGGTTTACTTTCCCTAATGATCTTCACTTATTGCAGTGAAGCATTACGGTCAGTTGAAAGAGTTAGTTATATTTACCCTGCAAAAGCTGACAGGCTTATGTTTTATGTTCCATTAAAACACTAACCCAACGTTTACCTCTCTTCAATTAAACCAATAAATGTACTTTTTTTTCTTTTAGTAGTAACCTGCTTAAGTTGAATAAATGTTTACTATAACCTTTCTTTCAACAGCTACACGAGTTAAATCATTGTTTTTTAATTATCATTATTATTATGATCATGTCAACTTATATTTTTAAGTGAATAAAATGTGAGCATCAAGAATTACAAGATTGTCGGTGCTGTGTATTTCCTACTGTTGCCTTGATGGCTTGTTGAGAATTAATCACATCAAAAATTAAAGAACGAAAATAAAACAAAGGTAATTTTCTCACCAACATTTAATATGACAATAGAAAAACCAACTTCATTATCAATTTCGCCAATAATGAAAATACATGTTTAACATGCATGCTGTATATACATCATGATTATAGTAAAGACATTTTTAAATCTTTCAGTTAACTTATACAAACTTATTCTATGTAGTTGATGAACTGTGAAAGTCTCCGTTCATCTTCAGTTGAGAGTTGAACACCTCTGAAAATAAGAACAATAAATAATTCATCAATAATAATAATAATAATAATAATAATAATAATAATTTAATATCTATATAGCGCCAATTCCAAATTATATGATCAAAGGCGCTGAGCATTATTATTATTACCTCTGGTCATTGAATAACATATAAAGGCAAAAGGAGCATGACTAGGCATACTCACCAGGGAGCAGAGAAGGTTGCACTTTGTGCTGGTTTGCCATTGTATGTTATCCAGTGACCAGAGGTAATAATGCTCAATTTCCTACAGATACTTGATATAACTGAAAGGTTCACTGATTAATCTTAGATAAGACAGTATAATACACACTCCGAGTATCGAAATGCATGCCACTGTGTCCTGATGATGACATTATTAATGTTGAAATATTGAATCACGACACGATGGCGGGCATTTCGATACTCGGAGTATGTATTATACATACTTGATATTACTTACTTCAGGTGATGTCTAAACTTCGCAACTATACGGTGAATTGATGTCGTCAGTGTTTCCTGTAGAGCAGCCTGTAGCTTGTGTACTGCACTATCTTGTCGTGATGAAGCGCTTTTAGTATGGATTGAGCTCGGGCTTTGACTGAGTTTAGAATACTTACTCATGGCCTAAAGAAAGGGATAACATGTTAATTAATATGATAAATACATAAATTTATATTCATCAATGGAACTGTTATTTGGTGGTTAACATAGCAGACAACATGCTGTAAGCATTCTGTATTTTTACTTAAATATGCTAGAATCCCAGTCAGCACAACAAACACTTATTCTGACAATATGAGTAAGAACAATCATTTAAAAAAATATTCGCATATTCTTTACACCACGTTCTTTCCCCACAAAATGTGGTATATTTCATTAGACTTGGTTTTGAATACTGCTGTCATATCTGTGCTGGAGCCCCCAAATGATATACTGTATTTCTCTTCTCGACAAGATCCATGTCATTGGTCCTGAGCTTGGTTCCCAATTAGAACCACTGTCTCTAATGTAGCCTTTTAGAGACTAGCTTGCATACAGTAATTGATCCTAGAGGGTGGTGTAGAGGATGCCGTCTGCTCCCAGCACCAGCCCAAAAAAAAAATCATTGACATGTTTAACACAAGCTTTGATGTAGACAGCGAAAATGATTCCTATGAAATGAATCAATATAACTCTTCTGCACTTACCACATGAAGGGCAAGCATTGCTGAGATTATTTCTGGTAATGACTGTTGCACAACCCCATACGTATCTTCATCATATGAAGCCACCGCTAGATTTGACAACCCTGATAAAAAAAGTGAAAGTAGAGATATTATCATACTGTACCTATGGATGAGAAAAAGTGTATAGACTACATAACAAAAGCATATTGACCACAATTGGATTTGATCCTACAAAAACAAACCCATACAGCCAGACCATATTATTTTTATTACTATACAGTATTTATTGAGGTTGACCCAGCTGATATTAGGTGGCCCTCTTAAATAAATAAAATAATGTAATGCAATTCACTATGTTGAAGGTTTAGTCATTAGAAAAAGAAGTTCAAATCACTGGTCATTCACTCATTCTAGTGTAGGGTATCAAATATAATTTCCTGTTCATGCTGTAATTGGCATTAATACTATTAACTGATAACCACACAGGGCTGGCTGAACATTTTTCAATGTGGAGTGGGGGGAGGGGGGCACTAGTAAGATGAATAGAAATATGAATTGCAAGGAAGCCGATCATACAAAAATTTGCATAGAAATTATATATTTTCTGCCAAAAAGTGGGGCCCTGTGCCACCGAGGCCATGTCACATAAGAATGTTTTCTTTAAAAAGGTGGTGATTAGCATACCTTCCAGAGCCCACTGCTGAAGCTGGCTTTCACGGAAGATCATTCCTTGTTCAGAATCTGGAAATGGTTTGCTTAAGTACACCACAACATGGAAGTTCCTCATAGATTCAATCCATCTGGCTGCAATGGTTTCAAACCAACGTTTCACATCTAAAAAATTGCAATAAGGCTTAAAAATTTGTTGAGGATTTGTCAATAGAAAAAAAATTTAATCAAAGCCGACTGATTGAGTAAAGTACTATAAAGGAAGGAAATATCTATTAATGTTATAAGTACACTAGAAAATCTAGGTAAACCAATTGACATTTACTTTGATCATGGTGAAAACATGATTGATATGGCTGATTGAGCTGGAATGAAACATAGGTGACGCCCTCTATTGTCTACTCTAATCCTGTCAGGATTGATAACATCTGCTGTCATGTACCATTACTGTATAAACTTTAAGAAATGCTGAAATCGCATTTTCGTCAAAAAGTGACTTATATATTCTTGGATATAACAAGTTGGTCTGGCATACTTATCACAAATTGGCTCATTTTGTTATTTAGCCTTTTTAAGATGAAATATTCTAATGTATTATAGGTCATAAAAATGCAAATGATAGGTATGAGAGCTACCCAAACTGTATTATTCTTACAAGGCATTGGTCCCCGTTGCTTCTTAGGCTGACTGTTCTGCTGGTGAACTGGAGGAGGGATGGGTCTTTGAGGACTTAATTGCTCCTGACTGAATGATGAATATGGGGACTGCACTTGGCCTATGCTTGGTCCTATTGACTGTACAAACTCTCGATGGCGTGGAGTCTGGGGTGTCTGAACATCTACATGCAGAAGATAGAACAAATGATACAACCATTCATATTAAATTATATAGGAGGCAAGTACACAAAACATGTGAAATTTATATCATAAGGATGATATTTGTTTGAAGTTTAATAACAATTTTAGAAATTTTATTCTATTATATTTCTAACAAGTGACTTGCTTAAGGATTGGAGTTGTCTTCAGAAGAGTTTGTCTTTAGCATTGCGATTGTTAAATATTCTAAAATTTGCTGAATTACAATGGTGTAGTAGGGTATAATATTTAGAGCTGTGAGGTAGGTAGGTAGATGAATCTACATGGGCAACAGGCTTATGAGTAAAAACCAATCACAGGACAATTAGCTAGTATGTACAGAAGAACGAATTGTTTTGATTTTAATATATGTGATAACTGCTTAAAAGATTTTGTTATGTAGATAGGGAGCCATATCTGAATGGTTATCGGACAGGTAGCCTTAATCATTGGCTTCCTGTACCAGGTTCATTGGATCAATCCCTACCTTGTATATCTGCAGACTTGGCTTTGTGGTTGTTGGTACCATTACTACCCACAGCTCCTACTACCATCTTCCTACGTGTGTGAGCGGAAAGGTGATTGGTCAGGCAAAACACAGCTGATAAACATTCTGCTAAAATACGGTTCCAGTTGTGACTATGATGACCTTAAAGAAAACGAGATTTGTGATTATATATATCATTATTTTTTTTTTAACTTACCACAATCAAATCAATAAAAGTCCAGTCAGTTTATGCACTGAATATGGTGAGCTCGCATTTGCCCTTACACATCTGTAAATCTGTAATGTAAGTACTGTATCCTCAATTTCCCTTCTGTGATTGGGTCTGATGCAATAGCGTATATCATCAATGTATTGAAAATGTTCCCAAAGGAAAATTTAGAAAGTCAGATTTTTGTTAATATTGTATGTTTTTTTAATCTTCAAATGTACAGCCTATTTCAATATTCTTGTTGATCTCCATGCCTTTAGATAAAAAAAAAAAAAATGGCATTACATATGTTAGATATTTAAATTACATTATAAAAATGATAAAATAGTAGTATTACCTGGTTGGCTAAGTGCAAACACCTCTGTTCGTCGTTTCAATGAATATCTGGACAGAATACTAAGATCTAAAAAGGCAAGGTGACGTACCAAAGGGGGCGCTCTTGGAGACATTACAGAATGCAGGCACCTCTCCAACTGATCAGCATAAGAAGTGTCAATAGCAAAGGTATAGGACCTGTCTCTTTCCAAAAATAGATTAGTGATTATATTTTTAAAAATATTTATTTGGACATTTACATCAGTGGAACACTTTGTAAAACAAAGATGTGTCCAAAATACAAAACTAAATAAAATAACAAATAAATAAATGATAACAAGACACATCATAATTAAAAACAATGACTAAAACTTAAAACCAACTCAAAACAGCTTAAATTAATCCCTTCTTCCCTCCCCTCCTTTGCTGATAATTCAAATTTTACCCCTCCCACTAAATAAAACTATACTAAACTCTACACCATTTAGCACAATTTAATGTTTGTAAGTTGGTAAGTTCAAATTCACATTGAATGAAAATGTAAAAATCTTAAGACGTGTGTAGCTTTGTTTTATCAAAACTTGCATTGTCAGTGGAAATGTCTATTTTTATTGCATAACATAAAAATAACAAAGACATCCAAAACATAAACAGCCAACAACAAAAAGGACCTACAAAAACTATAATATTATGTACTGTAAATATAAACAATATTCTTACCTCTGAGTGATATACTTTAAATAAATATATTCCCAGCTTCCAAATAAAAGTAAAGAGAGTTGCCACAAGCCACAGTTTCCATAGCAACGAAAACTCCAGGAAGCCTTGTAAAGAGTTTAATGGTGCATCAACGGTTCCATGGAGTTTGAAGGTGGTCAGTATCCAAGATTTTAACAAGCCTCCTATTTACAGTAACAAAGTATAAACAAATTATCATTTCAGCACATGAGGTTTGCCATCCTAAAACCAGCATACTTTTGCTAAATGTTTGACTGAGTTATTAGCATAAGAATATGGCAGTATTGTATATCTTACTATAAGTCGATTACCAGTAAATGCGCTGGTGTAGCTGCTGCAACGTTATGGAATACTCCCCCAGGGAGCTGAGTTTGTGTTCCATAGGCTGTTAATCCAATGACCGGGGTAATGATAATGTGAAGCGCATAGAGGGCTTAACAATATGAGCTATATAAGTCAACCATTTTTATTATTATTATTATTATTATTATTATTATTATTATTATTAAATTTATTATTTATAATTTTGAGAATATGAATATTTAAAAAGTCAATTTTCTTCTTTTGGTTACTGATGCTGTTTTTGGCATAGCAAGCCATATATGGTAAATCATAATAAATTTTACATCCTGATTTTTTCCTAGTACAGTTCTCCCTCCAATGAAAGACCCCTCCAATTAAGGACCACCTCCAATTAAAGACCATTATTCTGAGGTCCCAAATTAACTAATTTCTTTTATTTTTATTATTCTAATGAGAGACCAAAGCTGCTAAAGACCATGGAAACCCAGGTCCCAAAAGTGATCTTTACTTGGAGGGAGACCTGCATTCAACAGTTATTTTAATGATATATCTTACCCATTAAAAAGTATAAAATATAGAAGTAAACCGTTCTTTTCATTGAAGCAACTCCACACTGAATCAGGCTTGGATATATGAAATCTCGAACCTTGAAAAATTTCAGCTGCTGTTATGTTCCAGTAAATGAAAAACAAATCAAGATATATGTATATTAAATTAGTGGAATATTTTTGTTAGTTCATGCTTATAAAAAAAATCAAACATATGTAAAAGCTACAAATAAAAAAAAAAAAAAACTATACATAGTCGTTTTATATATTTAAATCTTGAATATTATACATACCTGAACAGGACTGAAAGCCATAATATAATCATGCTGTAGAAAGAACTGTACTGCAAAAATTAAACCCTGCAATGAATCATTAAATCAATGTCAGTGTTATATAATAATGGTCAGTCCAAACTAGCAAATTTTATAAAACAGTTTTGTAAGACTTGCCTATATGATGATGTTATATCCCACCAATATATGGGCAACAAGATTCATATCACACACAAATATGAACAATAAGAGGCTTGTCATCTGAAAACCAGCTTACTCTCACTAAATGTTAAACTGAGTAATTAGCATAAGAATGTGGAAGTATTGTATACTTTAGGATGAAACATAGAAGTTGTAATACTTTTACTCTTTTACTTTGGCAATAGTAAATTGATTATAGTAAATTACCTATCATTTAAATTAAGGCTTATAACGTGGAGAATATGAATATATTAAAAAGGCAAGTTTCTTGTTTTGGTCACTGACATTAGTTTTGCCATTGCAAGCCCCACATGTTCACTCCCATTTGTTTAATGTTCCTAAACAATTTTCGTTTGGTTATTAAAAATAAAACATAAACAATAAACATGAATAATTCAAACTTACAATAAAACCAGCATGAATAATGATTAAGAAGTGCTTCTCATTTAAACAGAGGGCTTTTATTCCTGAGCAACTCCTGGTAAATGTGCTGTACTCATTTCCCATTTGTGCTGTCATGGACCAGGCTGTGAGGGCTGCAGACAGTGTAACAGCCATAACCTGTAGAGCGTGAAAAGGATCAACTAGGTCCGCTATGTATGACAATCGGTTTCTTCGTACTACAGGAATAACTGTAGGGAAATATAATACTCTATCAAAATCCCAATTGCCACTGAAAAATTGTTTGACTTGGATAAAATTTGACTTACAGATTGTTAATTATGGATGTAAATTATGGATGTAAAATAATTAGACTTAGAAATTAGGCGAAGTCGACTTAGGCAAGTTAAACTGTATTGCTTAATGAACATTTATAAAAATGAATGAATATTCAGTAATTACAAAATAAATGAAGATAAGAAAATAATGATAAATCACTATCATATTTGGTAATCCTTGACTCATGTGGCTAAACTTAAATAAAATATGAATATGATGGAATAAAAATGATTCAAATGAATGAATATGATATAAATGAATGAAAATCAATGTGTTTGGAATGAATGAAAAATAATTAAAAATGCATTAAGAGACAGCCACCTTCCTGTAGTGTGTCTGACATTAAGAAATGTGATGAACAAACTTGAGAAAGCAAGAATTGTTACCATCCCCAACATTTTGAAGGAAAATACGAAAGAAAACCATTCTGCAATATCAAAAATATTTAGATCAATAAAAATGTCTATGAGAAAAAGGTTACAGAAAATTTGTAGAAAAAGTTGTTTCAATGTTTCACTGGAAGTTGACAACTTCATTGTAAAAAAACCAATTAAATGTTTTAACAGAAAGATGTTCAACATTTGTTCACAAATAATATTAAATGTTCAGATTTAAACGTTAGTTTCAACCTCAAATAAAAGATATAAAGCAGGCCTACAGATGCCTCATGTATTCTTGAATATATTTAGGATGATAAATGTCATAATTCATGGATTCTACATTAAAATCGGAGGTGTTGATTTGTGGAGCTGGCTTGACCGTAACCTTAAACTTCAGTCTTGTTTGTTAATGCACTTATGGCATGTCGTAAGAATATCCATAGTGTAGTGTGTATCCTATTATGCTTATTCAGTATTACACTTAGATTTACCTGTGAGCCATGAGACAGGATGTAGAGGGTTGAATGACAACAAGAGGCTGTGCGTTGTGGTGAAAAAAGGCATCAACATGGCAATCCATGCTAAACTAGCTAAACTCCGCCACAGGAAGTCCTGTAAAGAGCGACAATTAAAGTGTGAAGTAGTTTATCTAGTTGAGAGAAAAGAGAGCAGCATGGCTATGAAAAATTTTACTCAACGCGATTGAGGAAGCATTGTATCATATCTTCATTACAATTTACAGTCCCACGATAGTCAGCACTGGAATACATTTTCTTTTAATAAATTGTAAATGCAGAGTACTTGGCAAAGTATTCCTTGTTGATAGAGGCAACTGGCACTAGCCTAGGCCTAACTAGACATAGGCCTACTTTAATTTTCTTTGGCACATCAGCCAATAATCAATTCATATTTTAAGTGGCAATCCCTTCCACAAACAATACCAGACTGTATAGTAAGGCCTGCGTGGGGAATATCCTGTATCCTCCACACAAAAATTTGGCTTAGAATTATCCGTCCGCTCATCTTGGAATAAGGGCCGATTTCCGTGCAGATTTTGCCAAAAATTAGGCTTTGATCTAATCTTAATATGACCTAATCCTAATAAACCAATGTACTAAATGCAGCAGTTACGATTGTGCGCACCTACTTTCTGTGCAAATTTGAGATAGTTTTTGAGGTATCATCTGTGCGATTAAAATACATTTACAGTATGAAAACAATACACACAAGATGCCTTATTGCACAGCTTAGGTTAACTCATATAAATGTAATGATGCTCATTAGTTGAAGGTTTTTTTTTTATAGTGAGAACAAATTCCCACTTGACAGGAAGTGGACTGAACCCACGACGTCACTTTGTAATTGAAAGGCAGGCTCGCTTCTTCATCATCTCCACATAAATTCAGGACGTAGGCTAGTAAACTAGCTCATCTTCAAGACGTAAATAGACATGACCGTTCGTGAGCACACTTGCCTCTAACCACCGTGGCTAGCCTAGTCTAGCATGTCAACAAATCTAGCTAGGCCTAAGACTTCGCCTGGGCCAAGTGTACTTGTTTGTAGTAGTCTAAAGTAGGCCTAGGCTTGGGGCCCTAGAGTCCTATCTATGCCATGTGGAGGGGCTCTCTATTCTAGGCCTAGCTTAAATACTGGATTAGATGTCGGAAAATGTTTATAATTGCAATACCTCCTTCATAAACCAATGTGGTGACAGACCCATAATGGTTTGTACGATAAATTATGAACTTTCACCCTCTAGGCTTAGCCTAGAAATAACCAAAAACCTAGTTTCCAATTTCCAAAATCCCCGCTGGTGCATGCATCATCAACATGCTGCCCCCACTGTACTTTCACAGTAAAGTGCGCCACCTATCTATATACACAAGAAAACCGCGCCATTGTTGTTATGAATGAACATCTTGATCTTGGATCTTGATAGTAAACAGATCATATTTACACACAAGTCGTAACAGAACATAAGAAGTTGAGTTAAATCGTTAAATATGACATTTTTAGATAGTCAATGATTTGTACAAGTGTCCGATCGTATGCGTTGTTGCGTAAATCATCTATAAATTGTTTTGTCAAAACATTGATTTGGCGAAACATGGCGGACGGACGGCATTTGAGCAACGTTGCAATCAGTGACAGGAGCAGTACGGATAGAAAAAGACGTAGGCCTACCACGAACACGATGAGTAACCGGTTGGTCTGGGTGGATCTAGAAATGACAGGGCTAGATGTCGACACCTGTCAAATAATAGAAATGGCCTGCCTTGTTACAGATGATGCTCTTAATATTGTTGCCGAGGTAGGACAGTAGAGTA
This sequence comes from Anneissia japonica, assembly GCF_011630105.1. Lineage (NCBI taxonomy): Eukaryota > Metazoa > Echinodermata > Crinoidea > Comatulida > Comatulidae > Anneissia > Anneissia japonica. The sequence continues at coordinate 574,966 of NW_022736945.1, read as the reverse complement.
GCACTATTTTCTGGGAGCACCCACCTTATTTTCTTGATATATTTATTAGGCCTAGGCTAATAATAATATAATATAAAACTATGACTTAAAAATGTTACTATTTTAGGCCCTACTAACTAGCCTATAGGCCCTAGCTGTACATACAATAAATACAATCTCAGTCACACACATAGTTAAAAAACTTTGGAATGCACCAATGAGGTGGCAGAGTTCGATTTATTATATATATATTGCTCTCATCATATTTTTCTTCAGCTTGACAAAGGTTGATAACCGAAAACGTTTGCTCACTATTAAATAAATATATACCTGGCAACTTATTACTTATATATATATATATATAGCAGCAATCCAGGCCAGGGTGTCAGCAATTATAATTTAGGCTTGTTTGTATTGTATACACTCATCAATTTTTGATATAAATTAATTAAATATTCTATTTTATTTCCAATGGGATATCTATAATTTTTATAATGCAATTTATATAGCCTGCTGTATAATACTGTATTTAACGGTGAATGGTCAAGTATTTATATAGCGCTGCTGCCTTCCACTGTTGGTGTCAGTATGCTGGATCAAATGAACAAAACAGATTGTAATGACATAATGTCACATGTTGTTGTTGCAGGGTCCAAACCTAATTATTCACCAATCAGATGAAATCCTAGCCAATATGAATGACTGGTGCAAAGAACATCATGGGAAGTCAGGCTTAACAGAGGAAGTTCGTAACAGCACAGTTACCTTGGAGAATGCCGAATATCAGATGTTAGGGTTTATACGGCAGCATACGCCCCCTGGGAAATGCCCACTTGCTGGTAACACAGTACATGTGGACAAGATGTTTCTGGAGAAGTACATGAAACAATTTATGTATCACCTTCACTATCGTATAGTAGATGTCAGTACGGTCAAAGAACTTTGCAGGTAACATCTATATTTACAAATTCAAGTAGTCTTTAAATTGATCACAGTACAGTACCTTTATTTGCTGTGTTTTCATGTTCAAATATGCACTAACAATGTATTTTTTTCTTCATCCTAAAGGCGTTGGTATCCAAATGTGTTCTGCAGTGCTCCCACAAAAATGGCTGCACATCGAGCATTAGATGACATCAAAGAAAGCATTAAGGAACTGAAATATTATCGAGAAAATATATTCCTGTCTCCTGTATAGAAGGTGTAAATTATACTAAATACTGAACCAATACAGGGAGACATAAACATCTAACTTATTTCTTTACATTTATTTTACTCATTATTTCTACCAAGCGGCAAAGTAAATTGGTGCTGCTTTTGTGCTTCCAAAATTCAATAATTGAATAGCCAGTGTCTTTTTCAGGGAAAAATGGTATTATGCAAAGCCAGGTTTTTCATCGGGTATTTAATTATCAATATCTTCAAGCTGCGATCTGCAACTTACATTACTAAGTCCCGATATAACTCGGGGACCCTTGCAAGCATCTTAACCATCAAGCTTCAATCCTACATGTAATGTAGAATTAGTGTAATTTTGTTCATTGTTGTTAAAATATTTTCTTCAAAGCTACTCATACTTGATATAATGTAAAAAAATATTACAGAAGGTGTAAATTATACTAAATACTGAACCAAGACAGGGAGACATAAACATCTAACTTATTTCTTTACATTTATTTTACTCATTATTTCTACCAAGCGGCAAAGTAAATTGGTGCTGCTTTTGTGCTTCCAAAATTCAATAATTGAATAGCCAGTGTCTTTTTCGGGGTAAAATGGTATTATGCAAAGCCCGGTTTTTCATCCGGTATTTAATTATCAATATCTTCAAGCTGCGATCTGCAACTTACATTACTAAGTCCCGATATAACTCAGGACCCTTGCAAGCATCTTAACCATCAAGCTTTAATCCTACATGTAATGTAGAATTAGTGTAATTTTGTTCATTGTTGTTAAAATATTTTCTTCAAAGCTACTCATACTTGATATAATCTAAAAAAATATTACAGCAGAATCAGTATTATAGGGATACCTTTGGGACCAAATAAAGTGTCCCCTGAATAGGGATTGGCCGTAGTGTTACAAAGATATACATTCCCTCAGTTTGTGGCCGAAAAAGTTCCCCCTTAAATAGGGGCATCCCAATTTAAGGGGTTCAACTGTACAGGGATGGTGCAGATTTAAATTTCTATTTGTTAAATGATTAATTATGACCTTGCGATTTGGTTCCACATTTGAAGAAGAAATACATTACTGATTTTTGAAAGCCTGGCATTCAGCAACTACCATGCAGTAGGAAAGATTTATTTCACTAAAATTGCTCATTTCTCCATTGTAACTGTGGCTTTACATGAGTTTTTCAAAGATGCAAGGAATGACAAAAGTTTAATTCTGCACCTTCCTTAAGCTGGTCTAATGCTGTACAGTACAATGTCAAACAACATCAACAAGAAACCTAATATGAAATTGTATGGTCTCATCCATTTATTGTAAAAACTTTTCTATACAGAACTGTATAACATACATTTGTGACAAATTATTCTGTTTCTAAGAATACAGTATATATGAAATACAGTATAGGAACTTTAGTTAGTACTGATTGTGTACTGTACTGGATGTTGAACTAGTCTAATGCATTTTAGTGTCCATTTTACATGAGGTATATCATGCAAAAGGAAAGTTTTCTTAAATTTTTATTAGTTATATTTTAGTATTCTTAACATTTACTATTCTAAAGGTTTCACAAATTAAACAGCTGCTAATAGTGTTCATTGATAAAAACAACATAAAATGTTCTGTAAACTTCATAACTTCATTATTGCCTTAAGATTTCAAAACTGTTTATATTAAGGCCATCTCTGACAGTGTTGTATGATTTGTTGTCGCATTAGGTCTGTGTGAGTTAAATGCTAGTTTTGCGTTGGGGATAGTCGCATCATATAGGTATTAGTAGTGTTTAATATTCACACAACGACCTACAAAATGCCACCGACGGAAAAAATTACATCGGGCTGTGTCGTACAATGCTGTCTGAGTTGGCCTTTACATTACTAATGTCCTTGGCATTTGCTTAATGCATCCTAGTAATGTGTTTAAAATAAAAAAAAAAACAATTAGTTTTAACAATTTGCTGTACTTTATTAGGACTGAGGATCAAGAATTGCATTATTGGAGTGAAATATACTTGTTTACCTGGCAACTTTCCAGGCTTAGTTTGCGTAGTTTATGGCAGCGAGTTAACAAATCGTATAAAAGCTGTCTCTTATACACATCGTTCCCAAGTTGGTTCCTTAGCATTGATTTAAAGGCAATTTTGAAGGCATGGTTTAAGCAGGGAGCAGTCATGTGAGCATATATTCAGTTATTAAAGATTAAACACCAATGCCGAACTTAAAATTAAATGAGGTGTACCTAATACTGTAACAATTCAAACTTTTAAAATTATAAAATAAACAATAAACTGTTCTTGATGTGAGATGTATGTTATTACCTCTACAATCAACACTGGTCTTTCTAAATATGATCAACTTAAGTATGGCTTAGTCCCAGCACTTTACATTCCATATGTAATTCTTGCGTACCGTACGTGTTGTTGGACGTGCAATTGCTGAGAAGGGGCAAGAATTGAAGCGAATGTGAGGCAGAAGGATATTCATGGACTTCAGCGCTGCCTCGCTTATTGTACCAAACACTTCTATCGCTTGTAGATCCTTCAGACAACCAAGTTTACTATTCAAAACAAAAAAAAATTGTTAGTTGAAATGTTTCTACAGTAGTCTGTATATTTTAATCTATTAATCAAACAGGGTGCTAATATGCCTACAATACTTCAAAATTACCATTATCGTCAGGCAGCAGGTTTAGAAGCAACATATATAAAAAGTCTTATCTAAAGGGCACTATAAAGTAAAAAGTAAGAGACAATGATTTAACCAATAATAATTTAATGCACATGAATAAGTGTGACTTACACAAGTGAATACTGCTCAATACCATAGCAACGGCTGAGTGAGACATGCCTTAGTTTCTTTAGGAAGCTTGCAATCAAGTGCACGGAATCTTTGGTGATGCTGGAATCGCTGAGATCAAGATCAACTAAGTTTGGAAAATTCTGTACAAGAAGCTTCACTTCTACATAAAAAAATGACTCTTGAAGTTATATAAACCAAATGGGGCTTGCCATGGCAAAACCAACATCAGTGACCAAAACAAGAAAATTGACTTTGTTTAACATTCTCCACATTATAAGCTTTAAAATGATAACTTAACATTTATTAGAATTACTAATTCCAAACTGGGCCCTCTGGGAGAACAGTAATTTGTTACTGAAGAGGAAACCCAGTATAAAGAACAAATAAACAAAATTATGAGTAAAGGAATTACAGCTTCTGTGTGTTAAAGTATACAATACTGCCACATTATTTTGCTGATTACACAGTTTAACATTTAGCAACACTATGCCGGTTTTGGGATGGCATGCCTCAAATACAAATCTTTAGAAACCATATACAATGCAGGCTCAACGATCAGTTGAGGAGGAGCTAACTCGCAAAATAAGATAAATTTTTAACTACTTGACCATGATTTTTAGGGAGGGCACAAGTAATTTTTGGAGGGGCATGCAACCCCCACCCTCTCCTAAAGATACGTCACTGGTCCTATAATGCTAATACAGTATTTCCATTTGTAGCAGATACTCCACCAGACATCCCCAGCTATTATATGCATCTGAAGATGGATAATAATCTCTGTAAATGGATTGGTCTATGTATCCACATGTAAGCATGTATCTAAAGGCTGGTATTTGAACAAGTTTCAATCTTCATAAACAATAGAATGAGTGGTGAATGTAGAAAATAATATACGGCAAGTACTCAGAGTACAGTACTACATATGAAGGCTAGAATGCTGCCTTCTACATAAAATAAAACATTTATAATTTATAATAGTTTGAATAAATTAAACATACCATCATCAGTCATGTGATTCCGATAGCCACTTATGTTGAGGTTCTTTAATGTGTCAGATGACCAGCTGACCACTGAGTTGATACAAGATGCTGATTTCAAGTCACACCAGGCCAGATTCAGTGAATTCAAACTGTATGAATAATAAATAATAATAACAATAATAAAACAACATTCTTATAATAAACATGATCAGTGTGATTGGAGTAGTTTAAAAAAATGCCCTTCAAAAGTGCCCTTCTCAGCAACAGATCGTACAAGAATTGACCCCTTGAGAAACAGAAATTTGTTTAATGAGATGAATAGAAACCACTCTTATTAATTAATACCTTTTTTATTACCATTATCAAAATTTACCTTTTACAGCAAACAAGGAGTTGATTAATTGCATTCTGTGTGATGCCAGTGCACATACACAGGTTCAGATCCTCCAAAGTGTTGACAGAAAGATTACCGATTGCTGATAAAACATCCTTGTTTACCTGGCAACTTTCCAGGCTTAGTTTGCGTAGTTTATGGCAGCGAGTTAACAAATCGTATAAAAGATCATCGTCTATTTTACAGATGGACAGGTCTAGGTATTCTATTGCAAGTTGTGAAGGAGTTACCTGTTGAGAGCTAGAGTAACAAACCATTGAAGTTAGTACAAATGACAATATATTACTTAAATTGTAATATATTCTCCACATCTACATATACAAATTAAAACATACGGTACACATATAAAAAAAAACATGAATAGTATTGTAAACATATAATAAAGAATAAAGTAATAGTAACACAACAATTTCAACATCAAATAACTAATTAGATAGAATAGCTAAAATATTAATAATAGAAATTGTTCAAATCATCTTAATTTTTTAGCCCTGGTGTCAAGAAAATATAATACAGTAAACATTTTTTATTACCATATATTTCTAAGTATAATCTTAAGTGGACTGGAGATGGTTAGGCAGTTGGTTGCATTAGGACAATACCAGACAATTAAATCTTGTAAAACAAAAAAATAATCACTTCATTCAGCTTGTTTTCTCCAGGACAGGTACCATATATAATTTCTAACTATATTTCTAACTTCAAAGCAAGCCTGTCATCAGAAGGACTTCAACAGTCCAACTGCAATCAAATTTGTTGCAATTATACCCACGATGTATACTCAGATACCTAAATCAGGGGTGGCCTTTACTTGAGCATAGGCTTATACTGAATACTGCATTTATATAAAAACAAACTAAAATTCATACTGTCTTCGTTTACGAGTTCCTCTTCGCAGCGATTGTATCTTTGGTGATTCACTATGCCCTAACGGACCATTAACACTTGCCTGGGCAAGCTTCACAGCAGTACAACCTCTTTCTAGTACTTTACCCAGAGTTCCCGGTGGAAAATGGAACCTGGTTAGATTAATCTGCCTCCATAAACTGTCATCATATCTATAAAATATAAAAAAATGTTTAAAATAGGGTAGAGGCAATAATCTAATACTGTATTTTTTAACGGCCTATGCTCTAATCATGTTCCAACAATAACTTCTCAGACAATGAATAAAATTCATCCAATCAGGATGTTAATGAAAGACATGTGCTGCAATTCTAGATAAACAATCAATGTTCATTTTTATCCAAACTTTCTGCTATAATGCTGTAGCTCACATCCATGCTCACATTATCAGTCAAATTCTAATTACTGACTGTGGCCTTTATAATCCTTTAATCTATTGAGTATGGTCCTAGAATAAGTTTATTTTAGTACAAAACTGATAAATTTTCCTAAATAAGCAGGACATAAACACCTCAAGCTCCATGAAAGACATTTTACCGCATTTGTTTATTCGGTCATGCAAAACAATTTATTAAAATTAACAACTCTAATCATACCTATTTATTTCTTTTATAACTATTTTTGATTTTCAATTGACCAAGGCCCTTAAATTTGAATAGAGAATACATTATTTAAACATGCAATTTAATTGTATAGATAGAATGGCTCTGATTAAGAACCCTTGAATTTTTACAGCTTTCATACTTACGCTAACATCTTCCACCTTTTACACACCCTGGCACAACTTAAGAGAGATGATAATGGCAGCCACTGAAAAACTGACAAAATCACTTCATTGGTCAGTGACTGGAAGGGTTCCTTAGAAGGCTGCAGTTCTTTGACTTGCTGGCAACTACAGCAATAATCGGTATGCTTGTGGACTGGAAATCCTCGGACGGGAGAGGGCGTTGTCATATCATACAGATTTACATGACTACTTGCTGGTGAATTTATCTAAAATAAGAATAAACAAAAGTTTAAAATTAGAGAGGAACTAGCTTAGCGAAACGCTTTCCTGTCAATCCCTGGGTCATGGTGTAAAATCCCCCCTAAGCCTCTATACGGAGATTTTCAATACCATAATTAAAAATATTTTGGAAGTAAAATACCAAACCATTTGTCCCAATTCCCTTAATAAAGTCTATGTGTTCTGCTGCTGGTGTAGCTTTCATTGTCATGCAATCAAAATTTTTATGGCAATGGTTGTGGTATAACATATTGTATGATTATGATCCAGCATAAATTACAATATATGTAAAAATCGATTGGATACCAATACCGCCTGTTAAACTCAGACCAAACCAATTTGGCCCACTTGGCTCATAAACAATTTCAGCCCTAGACCACTCAGTAGCCCTACGTCAACACGAGCCGTAACTAATTCAGCCCATTTGGCCTGAGTTGGTTAAGGACCCCAAGCTGGCAAAGAGCCAGTTGATACAGTCCGAAGTTAATGAAGGGTCGAGTTGACTTATATTCACATAAAATCAATCTAAGAAAAAGATTAGAATAAAAATAACCTTTGAGGTAGTAGAAGAGTCCTCATCATCAGATGCACCAGGTTGAAGTAATTCTACACCAAGATCATGGGACAGTTCTTTGAATTCAACATCAACATGAATTGATTCTGGGAAGAATCGCATCCTAAAATAGAAAATATAGAATATCTGACATGGTTTGTTTTAGATCAATCAATCAATCAACAGTAATTTGTAAAGCACCAATATCCACGGCAGATACTTCTCTAATGCCAAATAATAAAATTAATAGCTATTTTTAAGTCCCCGCCCTCATATGCCCTTATCAAACGATAACTAACAATAATTTGTCAACGTGATGACAATGGAAAATAAAAAGAATGACAATCTGGAAAATTGTTGTCAAACAAAGCCTAAAAGATAACATAAATGGCAGAATGCATTACAAAAATTTATTTTTTATTTAATAATATTATTATTATTTACCAGCCAGTTACCACTGACACTGTGTCATAATAAGCCTAACTTAGAACTAGGCAGAAGACACAGCTGCATCGGCTCGCTGCCCAGGAGGTGGACTCTGTAGTCTACTGAGTAAGGGATACGCTAGACTAGGCCTTGCTCTGCCCTTCTTAGCTAGGCGCCCTCCAACTTTTTGTGAGGCGCTGGCTAAACACTGGCGGGGGAGCTAGCCTAGGGCCTGGCTTAGTTTAAAAAAATAGGTAGGTAAGAACGGCAAGCCTAGCCTAGGCCTAGGAGGAGGATGGCATTCTCGTCTACATGGAGATGGTCTAAATTACTAACGCCCCCTGTGTGTCACTCAGCGGAACAACCAACATACTTGATTTCTGGATATGCTACATCTGAATTGCGTCTGTTTGTTTTTTTTCGTCTGACGACTCCTGTTTTTCTTCTACTCGCCATTTCATTACGCATGGCACTCAGAAAATGAAAATTCGCGCGACCGCTTGGAGAGGAGACAGGAGTCGTTTTTCCGTCGTCCAATCAGATTTCGTATTTTCCAAAGATTACGTCACTTTCTAAATGTAATGACTGAAGTAAACAAACGAGGAGAGGATTACCCAACAGTGCAGCAATCCACAAAATATAAACCGATATTATACTAAGTATTCGATTTAAAACAAGGACTTCTTCTTTGATGTAAGTATGTCTCCAAGTTTTTTTTATTTATTTTTTTTTCTGTGCGAAGAAGTACTTGCTGGTTGTAACACTGTTATCAGTCATGTGTGTCATGTCATGTCATTATTGCCTCTCCTTTTACCCGGAACCTAGAAATTTGCAGGCATGCGGTTAGCTACCGTGAGCAGAAATTGTCTACATTGGGCTAGATTTGGGGCTAGGTAGGATTCAGGAAGGCTGTAGCTCAATGCAACACACAATAAATAGATAATTATTGTCGCACCATCATGCACCTGCATACAGATTATCTCAGTACTAGGCCTCATCAGCTCAACACTTTTAATATGTTTATATTTTAAATATATTTATATTATATCATTAGTAATATTATTATTATAATTGTTACTGATGGTGTTTTTAATGTTATTAATTATTGAAGTGGCATTTTAAATATGCTCTATCATATGTAAAGTTTTTAAATATTTTAAATGTGAAACTGGGTGAGTGGGAAACACTGACTTTTTGTGATATGTTTTTAAACTGTAAATTCTGTCTCTTATACACATCTAGATGTGTATAAGAGACAGGCATCATGTGTATACGTTTGTTGTGTGAAGGGATTGCCACCTAATAGGACAGTGATAAAGTTGATATTGGTGATCTTTGGCCATGTGCCTAAAGGAATAAAATCAAAAAATAAATAAGTAAAATATGAGTTTGTTGGTGTCCCTTCTTATACTGTCTAAGTTTATTATGGACCAGTCAATCTGTTTATATGTTACAGTGTTTATATCAAAATATTGTTCTCATGTATATAACTGGCAAATAATGTACGACATATAAAATGTATGATTCCTTTAAATGAAGTAGACATGCGATACCTGATATTGTTTCTTTGACATTTATTTAAACAATTATACTTCATATCTGTGTAAAATTAGTTATAACATAGATACTATTGTTGATATACTACTGTACCTGTCTCTTATACACATCTAGATGCCCCCCCCCCCCACGGTACGCCCCTGAACAGGTCCCTGTGTTGTAGGATTGCTTTCAGCCACGAACAAGTTCGGTTGCGATGTATGAAGCACATTTTATATATTGTATGTTTTCAGTCAATTCGATCCATTTAATGGCTAATATATATGCTAAACTAATAATATAATTATAAGTATGCACGTTCACTTAAGAAGACTGCAGGAAAGCAAAAAACATGCTATTTTCAGTGGTAACTGATATGACAAGCCTGTTTAACTATAAAGTGAGGATAGTGTATTTACTAATAAGACAAACAAAATACACTTAATTTCCTGATTTTATGGATGATAAATACACCGCGGCCGAACTGGTTCCCGGCTGAAACGGATGAGATGAGACAGACTTTCTTTTGATGCAGATGGTTAATGTAACATTTAATTTTATCATTCTTTATTCGTTCTTCTTAGAATGCCAAAGAGACAAGCTGAAGATACATCATCAAGAGACATGGCATCAGTTGGCAGTAAGCAGCTGAAGTCAAACGACGAGAAGTTTACTTTGTTTTACACACCGGAATCTCCATTCAGTAATTTCCACCCAGCTGTTTTTGAACTGGAGGATGTTAAGTACAGTTGTTCTGAGCAATACATGATGCATCAAAAAGCAGGTACCGTAAATAGAAATAATATATAGCTTTATTTCTTATTTCAATTCAAGTACCTCCTTCAATGATACTGTCTGTCTACAATATAATTTAATTTGTGTATTCTTTTCATTCAGTTTTGTTCGAAGATACTGAAGTTGGAGAGCAGATTATTGCAGCAGTAAAGCCCGGTAAAATGAAACAGCTCGGACGACGTGTTAAGAATTTTGATCAAAATGTTTGGAATGAAAATAAACGTGCAATTGTCAAAAAAGGTGTCAAAGCAAAGGTATTGTTTATTTAGTAGGCTATGCTTTCTTTTTATAATCAACTCAATATTTGAATTGTGTGTATATACATACACCAAATAAAAATGAGTATGAATGCACAAAGTAGAGAAACGTATACGTTGACATAAACAAGTTTTTTACAATATTTTGAATATTCCGAGCATGCCTGTACTCTTCCTCAGGGATACACAATATATATATATATAATTATTGACTTAATATATTTTATATATAATGTAGGACAAATAATTAATTAATTTAATTTCACATTTAATAATATTTTTTTTATTAATGATTTGATTTGAATTGTTAATTACTTATACTGTATATGTATCTAAGCAGATTTCAAATGATAATTTTCAGGGGCAGATCCAGGTTTTTTTCTGAATCATAGAAACCTCCTGGTTACGAGTCTGAGTATTCATGATGAAGTGCACTATGTGCACACTAAACCTTTTGTCTCAAAAATGCACACTTTTATCTATTCTCAAAATTTTTTTTTAAATCCTGAAAAATTTAGGTGGAGTCGGGTCGGCTGGACCCCCTTTGAATCCACCACTGATTCTTGTAGTAACTGTACATTATAATGATACAGCAGTTGTAATACATAATGGAAATTGATCGTTAGTTTTCACAGAATTCAGATCTTAAAAAAGAACTACTGAAGACACAGGGTACAACGCTAGCAGAGGCAAGTGCGAATGACAGGATATGGGGTATTGGACTTGGCTTAAAAAATCCCTTAGCACTTGACAAGAAGAATTGGAAAGGTCAGAACCTTTTGGGATATATTTTAACTGAAGTGAGGGAAGAACTGATAGCAGAGGAAAAATGATGTCAGATTAAGCTCAACAAAAAAGATACAGTTATTGACCTGTAGACTACTGATTCAATTAGACTTTCATTATACATAGATAGTTTCAGAACTATCTATGTTGTGTACCGCAAGCATTTAATAAACTGTATTTATTCATTACAATACGAAATACGTTTTGATTATATTTTTCGCATGCAAGTGGGAACAAAGCATTCCTGTTGGACGATTGTTTAAACATTTTAAAAAAATTTAAAATTAAAGGATAATGTTAATATAAAAATGAATGATATGCAATGATTAATAAATAATAGGTCAATTTTTAAAAATTTCTATACAATCTAGAATGCTGTACAAATTTAATTTAAAACCGAATATGTTAATTCATGATGTGTGTAGGTGTTCTCTCTATTTGTTACATATTATCTTTTAGCATGCTTGTTAAAAAACAGCAAGATTGGGGACAAAACATTTTTTATACCGTTGCACATAGTGACACTGACCAGGTAGAAATTTAGGAAAGGAGGAATGTGTGTTCATTACGTTCTGTTTGAGAGAACATCTGTATCATAATGGAAGATACAAATATCTACATCTACTGTATGCCCTGCCCTTCTAATGCCGATTTTCGCCTGTCTTTCTCATAATGAACTAGCCTCCATAACACGAGAATCATTGAGGGATAAAACCTTTTAGGAATTGTTTTGTCAATGTTAAATTTTCAAAGTTTCTGTAGAATTGGAGTTCAATAGCTTGTTAGGAAGATGCTAACCTTCCAATCCCAGGGTCCTAGGTTCAAATTCTGTCAGATTACAAGATTTCTTTTCTCACGACAGTCAGTCTGGACAGGTTAAGCCTCTTAGTTGCAGAGCATCATGTGTATACCTTTGTTGTGTGAAGGGATTGCCACCTAATAGGACAGTGATAAAGTTGATATTGGTGATCTTTGGCCATGTGCCTAAAGGAATAAAATCAAAAAATAAATAAGTAAAATATGAGTTTGTTGGTGTCCCTTCTTATACTGTCTAAGTTTATTATGGACCAGTCAATCTGTTTATATGTTACAGTGTTTATATCAAAATATTGTTCTCATGTATATAACTGGCAAATAATGTACGACATATAAAATGTATGATTCCTTTAAATGAAGTAGACATGCGATACCTGATATTGTTTCTTTGACATTTATTTAAACAATTATACTTCATATCTGTGTAAAATTAGTTATAACATAGATACTATTGTTGATATACTACTGTACCTGCTGATAGGGGAGTAAAATGAAACAATAGGCTATATTTTCATAATTTATTTCAGCTGATGGGATTAGAGTAACTTGAGTTGTCCATAAAGGGAAAAAGTGTTACCACTAGCAGAGCAGATAAAATTCACAAAAGCAAGAAAATAATAGACTCAAATACACAGCTTTGTGGAACTGTATAATATTGAGATCTGTCCACATTATCAATTAGTGTGACAAATTTGTGTGATGTGCCCATATATGGGCATGATGATGGCATATCGCAGTTATTTGTCACTAAGCCTGGAAAAAGTGCACGACCTGCCGTCGGAGGCACCATGGATGTCCCAGAGGCAATTTGGGGGGAAAAAATAAACTGCTAGGCTATATATTGTACAGATTACAGTTCAAGACAATTCTCATGGTCGGAGGGAGGCACAAACATTTTTTTTTCCAGGGCTAGTGGACAAAGCTTTAGAACCAATTATATGGTATGGTAGATATCCAGTTGTGTAACAAAGAGGTCTGAGGCCCTGGGCTCTAGGAGGCTGCAAAGCAAGGCTGCAAAAAGTGTGCAACTGCACAACTGGCAGCCGGTGGCATTTTAGGAAAAAAATTAAAAAAAATAAATGGTTGGGCTATATAGTATACAGATAACATTTGGTGCTGGGGGACGTTTTATTGAGACAATTTTGATGGTCGGAGGTACAAACATTTTTTTTCCAGGCATGCATGCTCTGGTGTTTTTCATGTTTTTTACACATTCTGCTCATTAGGGGCTGCAGTTGGCAATTTTGGGGCCCCATGGTCCAGGGAAAATCAATTAATAATAATATCCTGGACCATGGCCTCCTTTAGCTAGTGAGACCTCATAGATGTTACACCACTGAAGATATTCTAAAACACCGTTCTGCAACCTATGGGTCGTGACCCAATGTTTGGGTTACGAAAACAAAATGGGTCGCATGATCTCTTCAGATCGTGAAAACTTTACTTAACGTGAACGAAGATACACAAAATTAAATTACAGTAACGAAAGTGCAATTTAAATGTGACAAGTGCGTGAGTTTACTTTTGTTATTAAAATTATCAGTTTCATGTTAAAAATATATTATCAAAACATTTGTACTTCAGGTGTGACAACCGTAAAGTATTAGCTTTGTTCATTTCAATGTGTTAGGCTTTCAGCTGCAAATTATAATGAGAAAACATTTTTAAATTTGATGTGTCTATGTCTCCGCATAACCCATAAATCTCTGGAAGCACTAGGAATTTATAATACAATGTCTGTTAATAATTAATTTTTAAAAGTCTTTAACTTATAAAAAAATTTGATAACTTGCGTGATTTTGTTAAAAGAGTAATTCAAAGTTATTTTAATTTCTATTTTTATGGGTTTTACATATTGATTTTGTGGGTGATGATAATATTTTAATCAATTCACAAAAGAATCAAGTGAGTGGTTCTTCCCGCTATCCCTCGCGCGTATAAAACGACGTCGTTTTATTGACTTTGGGTTTTGATGGGTCGCGTCAGTGTGCTTGACATATCATTTGGGTCGTGGGCTAAAAAGGTTGCGGAACAGGGTTCTATAACATGGCATCACCATAATTATAGTGTATGATTGTAATAACCATCCATATTTTAATATTAAAATAATTACAGTATAACATAGTACTGTACTGTATTTTGTACAACAAAGAAATTTTCAAGTTCATAATCTAATTATGAAAAGAACATCATCCAATGAAAAACAAATCAACAATTTATTTGGTCAAATGATTGGTGATATGTTTTTAAACTGTAAATTTGCCAGTAAGGCACTTGCTTTCATTCACAGTTTAAAAAGTTACCTGTGTATTAATTGTTGCTTAATATTTTGTCAAGACCTTACCAACAAAAATATATTTAGTCCTTTAAAAGTTATTAACATGTCTATCAAGTACTGTACTATTTTATAATACTGTACTGTGTTTGTATTTTTAGAACAATTTGTGAATAAATTCTTATTCTTAACTTATTTATGATTTGAATTTTTTCATTTTTAAATATTACTTCAGTCTTTCTTGTGCACTTTCCTCTTTGTTTTCGTATTTCTAAATGTCTCATCTGTTGGGCCTCGTACCTTCTCATCATCTGTGGTTGTAAACTGCAAGTACTGACAGTACGCAAAGAATACCAGAAAGTGTGCACAAGAATAAGCCGAGATGAATAAAGGGTATAGATCAGGATACTTTGGAGGGGGTGGGATCACCAGGTGGAATGCACAGAGTACTGACATTCCAAGAATTGATAACCAAAACTGGAAAATAAAAAATATATAAACAAGTGATCTAATAATTTATTAATCAGGTTATTACTAATCACTGAATATCTAACATACAATATATACATTACATAAGTAGACATCAATCTTCTATTTGTGTACTATCACTTACTATTATTCGCACAGCAATATGTTGTTTTAACTTCTGAGAGTCTAGCAAGGTCCTTGATGCTAGTAGGAATAGTAAGCAGAGGGCTGATGTAGAGAGAGCCTGGCCATCCTTCACAAGTAGAGGAAACATACTGAAAAGGTAAACATTTTAATTAGTATACGATCACTGGTATCAGTATACAAAAACTGGCATGTGTTAAGAGGGTGACAGGACATAATCCAATGGAAACAAACAAGCACCGAAATGTAATCTGATGACAAGTGAGCCAACAAAAATAAAGCTACATCAATGTGCGATACCTGCTTGGAAGCTATGTCCACACTACGAATTTGACAAATTTGCCCATATATGGTTATGATGTGACATCATCACACCCATGTAAGGGCAAATCACAGGAATTTGTCACATAAAACTTGATAGAGTGAACAGCTCTACCCAGATTATCAAATTTTATTTGACAAAAACTTGTGACATGCCTAAATATGGTCATGATGACATCACATCATGACCTATTATCGTCGCTCACATCACGAAATAACACAATCAAAGTAGACTATGTTAGTGCTTGAAATCACAGTAGTGGGTCAAAATGAGCGCATATTGGTTGTCAAACACTTTTGTATTCTTTTCCACATAAAAAGTTGTTAACAACAACAGCGCGTATTTTGACGCGCTTTCTTTATTTCAAGAACTAACACAGTCTATTTTGATTGTGTTGGTTCATGATGTGAGCGACGATATAGGCACATCATGACTATATATTGGCCTACAACAGTTTTTTGTCAAAGAAAATTTGATAATCTGGACATGGCTTTAGATATTTTAAACATGATAGATAATGATACAGAATATATTTTACCTCAATGTTGATATTAATAAAAACCAGGTCGATGCAAATGGTCGGTCTTGTAGCATCATACACACTGGCCTAAAATAAATAAATAAAAAATGTGAAATGATCATAATTTTTAAAAAAAACCTATCACTTCAAAAAAACACCAAATTTTATGTCTATTTGGGAAATTAAATTCAATTTGATTCCATACTTACAATGCTACCAGCAAGATGGATTTCTCATGTACTTGGAATGAAAATAGGAAAAATGCTAATGATGAATTTACCTGAAAATAAATATACTGATGTAAAAAATATGACTACTAATCATCAAAAATATTGAAAAAATAAAATCTTAAAAAGTCAAATCAAAATATTCTATTAGTTAAAAATATAGATAAAATGTCAACAAACCATTGAAAAGGTATTTGGAGGGAGGGGTACATAACTGGGACTGTTACTGTACAGTACTTAAATTAACACAAATAGCTGCCTTTTCACCTTCCACACTAATGTATAACTTACTAGTGCTAATCTAAAGCTGCGGACTGTTGGTTTGTATAGTAGATGTAGCGACGAAGGTAACAGCGCCCCTACAGTTGAAACCAAAGCTATCTTCAGTATTATATCTTGCGAAAATTTTTCCTTTGTTCTTAGTATAGGTTCTATACTGCACCAGAAGTTTGCAACTTTATCCTGCAAGATCAATTGATGTGTTATGTTGACATGATATGATTAATAATAATTATGATATAATTATTTTTCAAAATATAGATAAACTGAAAATGGGAAGATATGAGACTCAGGCCAGGAGACCAGGTATATATAACATATGAAACAGTTGATACTATAGTTATGAAGTTGTTGTGGACAGACGAGAGCAGCTGGTACCGGTTTACCGGGTAGCTCAGACACGAGAAGGAAGTTACTGTATGAGCTAGTCCATGTTTTGTGCACTCTAATCTTCATAAAATAGCGCTATATAAGTGCTGTAATATATGAAGAATCAAGTCCTCATTTCTATCAATTAAGTTTGACTGGTCCTTACTCAACAACACACTGACTCTCAAAAATATCATACCTCATACAGTCCTCTTGCAAAGGGAAAGAGCCGATGTACAACCTGCAAGATTGTTTCAACAGTTGTCAAGAAAGGTAGCCAGCAGATAATAAATGATGCGATGACAATAACGCCTATTTTTATCAGTTTCCATAATCTGAAATGAAAATATTCACCCAGTTATCCATCTAGTAGTTTCATGTGCACAATGATCATGTCAATGGTCAAGGCATATAGACAAATCCTCACATGGCTTATTATTTCTCTCCAAATTTAAAATTATAACATTGTAACGTTCATTTTTTTTCTATGTTGCGGATTTACTGCTAAAGTTTTAAACATTATTTTAATTAAAAAATATGAAGACCATAAGCAAAAACTTCTTACCCATTCTCATCAGATGATCTGAAACATTTTCCAAGCAGATAACAGAAAAATGGCATTGCATGGTACAATTCCATTTGTTTGTAGTTCAAAGCCAACACAAATGAGATTGACCCCCAGAGGTCATGACCTGTTGTCACAGCAATGATTGCTAGGAGACAAAATCCTAGACTTGCATTGTTGTACCTATAGTGTTAAAGTTCAATCTGTAAATTTGAAAGCATATCGTATCTGAAATTCATTCACAATTATATTGCACTAGCACTAGATCCTTGGGTATAAACGCACCTCGTGTATAAGGCCACCCACTTCTTCATGTTAAATTTCATGTAACATAAAAATTAAAGAGTGGCTTTGAAATGGGCATGCGGTGTCGAAAAATTGCCTTTTGATTGTCCATACCTACAGAAATATAGAACACACTGTCAATTTGAAAAGCTGTTGCTATCGTATGCAAAAAGAAATACTAATATAGCAAATTATATTAAGTAAATATTTAAAGTCATAACAGTAATATAAGTAAGTAATTAACAAATATATAAATAATAATACAAATATGAGTTATTGAGCAATTTACAGATAGATATATCGATTAGCACACAGAATTAGATGGATTGATATCAAGTGAAAAGTAATTTCACAACTCCATAATTAGCAAAATAAATAGCCCACCATCTTTCAAAAACAAAGAGTTTTATAAAACATAAGGAACAAAATCAAAACAAGAAAGGATACTGAAAATGGCCATGGTCAATCACAATGAGTCCTGGGTATAATAATATCACCATGGCAACCATCAACCAATCAAAACTTAACATTCTCTTAGAACTGTCCACCCAGCAGAGGAGCAAAACGGCTGGAATGTAGAGGAGCAGGTCAACGACAAGAACTGAAAGAAAAAAAAAAGATATTTTTATAATACAGTATAATTAAAAGATCATTATTAAAACCATATACTGCAAAAAAAATAAGCTTTGGAGAAATACCAGTAGGTTTACAGTGTAAATAGGAAAAAATGATGGATTTTTATTAATTTTATTTTATTACCATAAAATTTACCTGAATACCTCATGAAAAGTTTGTGCTCATAGCTTTCATAACCACGGGAGGCATACAGTTCTACCCAATCCGGATTCAGAAAAGATGAACTAAAGTATACAGAAGAAAAGTATAAAAGATAAATGAAATAAATGTATAATAATGTACTGAAAGTTAACGTTTATCTTTGGTCTAAGCCCACATAATAATAATCTATAATGATAGGCCTATTATATGTATAAATATGAAATCTGCAGTTCAATAACTTAATTAATACAAAATAAGCAAGTAGAATCTGGAATTGAATTTCAACTCATGGCAGACAGTGCATCTTTAATAATACACACAAAGATGTATAACTTACACTTTACCACATATCCAACTATGATATGCTGTCAATGGTGGGTAATCCAAACCCCAGTACAAAAGATCATTGTCTGTCCCATTCTCATACCTATGAATGTGAGGTAAAAATGTGTTATTCTCACACAACCAGTGGCAACTAGGAAAATAATTCAGAGGGCTAAGCTATCTGACAGGAGGGGCTGACAATGCCATGCAGATGGCAGCGGGATCCAAGGGAAAAGACAGTTTGAAGGGTCTAAATATTTTCCATGTGGTGTCTATAAAAACTTGAAAATGTTTGTTACATCAATATTACACTCAAAATAATTTCTTTTAGATGATGAGCTGTGTCTGATAAGTTGTTGCTGACAGGAGGATTGGCATGTTTGACAGGGGTACTTAAGCCCCTATTTGCACTGCTGCTGTTCGCAACCTTCAGATTTCAGCATAGAGCTATCAAAGACTGTAAAATAAGGCTTGTGTAGAAAATACATCCACCATGCAAAAATTTGATTTCTGTTCCCCCAATTTGAAAATAACGGCTGATTTCGGTGCAATTTTTGCCTATCTCTCAATGTACAACCATTGTATATGAAATAATTACGATGCAGCACACTAGTGATTTTCCGTGCAAATTTCATTTGGTTTTCGATATATTCTCTGCGCAAAAAAAAAAAAAAAAATTTACAGTGTGGAAGCAATCAACATTTTAAAGCAGAAATTTAACATTTTGGCTCCTGGCTCTTTACTAGCTTTGTACAGGTACTATGAAGTTGCTGTACAAGATGCACTTTTTGCAATTTACCATTGGTCAATTGCAAGTTAGGATGCACTTTTTTTGACTTACCATTGGTCAATTGCAAGGTTTGTTGTGATCTCCATCCAATGTCGCTGGGCTTCATAATCTCCAAACATTGGTGGTTTGCCTGCACCTATTTCGAGATAATCAAATATGTATGATGACATAGACTTTTTAAATTGAGTTTAAATCATCAATAAAAGTGTTTAAAACATGGAACATAGGTATTATGTCGCTGGGCTTCATAATCTCCAAACATCGAGGGTTTGCCTGTACCTATTTCCAGATATCAAATACATAAAATGACATAATAGGCCTAGACTTTTTAAATTGAGTCAATTACATCATCAATAAAAGTGTTTAAAATATGGAGCATAGGTACACTATTGACTGTTTTATAATTATAAATATGCTCTATGGGCCTAGGGCCTACTATAGGCCTAAATTGTTTAATATAGGCCTAGTAGGCCCCTATAATTAGGCTAGGCCTGGCAAAATACTGAGTGCATGGCTAAGCCTATGTCAACAATATTTTGAAAGAAAGAAAAAAAGAAAAAAAAAAAAAAATGGTAGTTTAGGCCTAGGCCTAATTAAATTGTTTGCATACATACTACTAGCACTTTTATTATGGCGTGTTCGACTGGCCTACCCTAGGCCCAATCTTGAGCCAGAGTCAACTAGCTCACGGGGCACGGGCCGGTAAACGAATGCCTTGCCTGCTGAGCTGATGGTTGCATACGCTAGGTTAGGCCTAAATATTCTAAACTTACCTGAATATGCATTTAAACTAACCGACCAACGCACTGTAACACCTACGAGTACAATCACACCAATTTGCATCCATTGAAAACTCACGATTCGGCTAAATTTTGTCATTTTAATAAGAGGAGGCAGACGTAAATATGGTCGTAAATATTCAGTACTTCGCAAAGCACGAACTTGTTTCGAAAGTTTGTATTGAAGTTCCACAATGCGTCAGTAGCCAAAATAAAGCGTCAACAAATCTTGGTACTAAAACATAGCCAAGGCTTATGTATTTTTACATTTTTTATTCTTCTCTCATGGTTTATTTATTTCAAAACTTCACGAACATACATGAAGTAACAATAAAAATGGTTTAAAACAAGAATTGCCAATCATTGTAGCAAAAAACTAAATTGCGCTCTTTCTTTGTCTGGAGCAGTACTTTTAATTTAAACCAGTCACAAAAGGGTATAGGCCTATGTATTTTATATGTATTTTGTTAATTAAGTTTATATCTTAATCTTTTCTTTATAATTTACGTGTTTGTTTTTAATTTACTTGTGGATGAACATACACAGAGAGAGCTGGTTTGCCATATTCCTTGTGACTTCCCCCGTTAGCTACTCATTCATTTTTTCATGGTACCTATTCAAATCTTCACAAACATAGGTCTACATGAAGTATCAATAAAACTGGTTTAAATAAGAATTGCCAAATACAGTATACTATAGGCCTAACATTGTAGTAAAAAAAAAGAAAAAAATAAGTAAATAATTAAAATAATTAATAAATTCCGCTTTTAGTCCTGGTTGGCCCCTGTGTTAGGAGTAGTACCTTTAAATGCCAATTTCAATTTGCAAGTATAAACCTGTATGTATTTTTTAAAATAAGATAATAGTTTAATCCTTTGTTTATAATTTTGTTTGTTCTTTTATATATTTGTATTATGTGGATGCACCACCTTTGTGTGTGCCACAGATATAAAGGTAGGTGTAATTTCCCCAATAAATACTTACTATAACGCGTTTCATTTGAGTAATGACGCACGTGTGTTGAAATAGTAAAATAGATTTCGCAACGATTCATCCATCCAGGGTAGTCACCGCCACGTGTTGCAGTATTTTTTGAAAGAATCATAGGCCTATCTAACTATAAACAAACAGGCCTAAATAACAGCTAGTGTAACAGTGCACCCTCCAATTCGAGACCCCTTCAATTCCGAGACCACTTTTCCAAAGACCCAAATAACAATCTTCAACCTTTTAACGTACAACCCCGAGACCACCTCAAATTTTCAGGGCCTAATTCCAAAGGTGGTCTGGAATTAGTGGGCGGGCTGTAGTATGGGCAGGCCTAATCATGTAATCGAGTTTTTAAAATAATGATTTTTAATGAAATGTATAATGTGTTTATCATCTCGGACGAAACAATGAGTACCAAATTAAACCATTCAGTGATTTTTTATTATGTTTATTTCATTTCATTGTAGGCCTAAACGTCAATAACTGAAATAACAAGGCAAAACTTAATTTACATTTTGTCACAGTGTCAGTGGTGTGTCTGAATCTTGAAATGGAGAGGGGCAGTCTACTTGACCGTGATTTTTTTGGGGGTGGGGGAAGGCTCGGCGACTGGGAAGCGCGGGTAGGCCTATTTCTTGGGGGAGTGCGCTCCTAATGCACCCCTATAAGATACACCACTGCACACTGCCCCCCCCCCCGTTTTAGTACAAACAAGAAAGAAGAAAACGAAAGAGTCAAGAGTGACTGTCTTCAATGTTTGTTTGAAGGTGATCTTATCTAGATTAGATAAATATAATTACAAACTGGATTAAACAACATTTTGTACATTTTATATTCTTTTATTCTTATTCTTACTTATTAAAATCAAATGTTTTACCTTATACAAAAATATATAATTTATATTTCTAGTATCCAATCACACTACTAAATTATGTAAAATAAAAAGTTATTACAGTACTAATGAACAAAAATTGCATAGTAAGGATAACACAGTACAAATACAATATTAATTATAAATGACCCCTTTCAGGGTATCAAAGAAAAATCATTCAGGTATGGTATGGTTAATTTACTGACACTGAATATTTTAAGACGCACTTGCCGCCAACTTTAAAAGAACAATATTTTTGGCACTGACACAAGAAACCGAATGCCAGATGTCAGGTCCGTAACCAAGGGGACTTAGAGTTCGGCCGATCCCCCACCCGTGACCAGTTTACTACTTCATTATTATTTGATCATAATTTTGTTTATTAAAGAAAAACTTCTGAGTTAAACTTTGCCTATGAAACCCTCCCCTACCCCCTTCCCATGAACCTGGTTACGGGCCTGGAACAGTGGTGGCGGCAGCGGGGTTTGATCCTCTTTCCATCGCAGGCCTGGACCCCCATTGTCTGATGCCATGACCAAGTCGGCGGATCAAAATAAAAAAAATTAATAATGTGACTATCCATTTACGTGTTATTTTGATTGCCAAGCCCTAATATTGTGGTCGGGCCAGGGATTTGTTAATTCCGCGACCCGGACCGAGGCTCTAGTCGGCCGTTTGGTTCGGACTTTCAACATTTCGGACACCCTGTTGGCAAATTTCTGGCAGCCAACGCTGCCCTGAAGGTACTGGTACTGGATCAATTTTGATATTTTATATGTTGATATTCATCATTTAAGGCCTGCCACAAATGGGTATAAAATGTGTTTTTACTGCAATCGAATGCGGAACTGTCCCAGGTGCATTATAGGGAATATTGTAGAAGCTCTCCCCTATTTCTGCCTCCCTGAAAGGTAACTATGACCGATCAAAGCTGAGAGAGATACCAAACATGGGTGGTAATGGGAAGGGGACATAGGTCTACTGATATGACATCACACATCTCTGATTCATGACACATGTTGAGAACATCCACAAACTGTTTAGCTATTCTTTCGCAATACACTACGATGTAGTGTTGGTAGTCGTAGTATTTGTCGGAACAGGATTAATTGTTATTATAGGAGGAGACGTTGGTTTCTGCTGATCCACAACGGGATTGAAGACATAAATATCGGTTGTGATGGTTTGAAATATCAAAATCGAGGCCACCAGAATCAGAAACCACGCTTTATCTGATGCCTATAACAAAAAATATTTAAGGTTTTGTAGACTTGAAAGAAAGGTAGGCCTAATATAGTCTATTTAAAAAATGTATACAAAACACACTAAAATATCTCTAAAATTATCTTTACCGATTTGAAATCTAGTATTACAGTAATATTAACTAAGTCATATTCCGGTCAAAGTCACCACTTGACTTTGTGTGAACTAGTATCTAGATATATATTAAAATATAATGTTTACATTAAACATAATCTCACTTTATACATCGTGATTTGGACTTCAACATTAATAGAATAATGCTTTATACTGTACAGTCAGTTCTACAATTTATGGTCCTGTATAATACATACTTACCAGTTCTCCCTTTTTGTACCAATAACACTGAAAATGAAACATAACATTTAATTTAGTTTCTGTATAGATGAATCGTGTACTAACAAGATAAACATCATTAACATATTAATTCTCGTCCTCAAAAATCTACTAATTTTAGAATCATATTTATATAATTGTAGAACTGTTTCATCGATAATAAATCAAGCACAGTTTGATGTTTACAACTTGCGAGTTTTCGTTGTTTGTTATCAACATGAATGACTAACCTAGCCTGAATGGCCTGACAAAGAGATCGACGAAAGCTCGCAGTAAATTTACTTCAAATTGTGCTTGGTTCATTATCGATGAAACAGTTCTACAATCATAAACAAACCAGATGAAATTGTATTCGAATATCATATTTAGGCCAAATAAATAAAATTATTGTGTTGGCCATGCCTGATTGACTTTTACAAAATTCAAGGTTGGCATTTTAGTTTTATTTTAGTGAGCTAATATAAGGCTGTAATAGCTTTGGACTAGGCTAGAGGGACAAGGCCTAGCCTACAGCCTTTTTTGCTGCATGGTACCTGATGTGAATCAAAAATTGTTGTATTATTTGTGTATTTTCTACTGTTTCAAGCATAAACGCATTTTTGGCTAAAATAAAAAGTTTTCCTACTGATCTACCCATTTTTTGGAGTTTCCCAAAACGTGGCCAACACAAAAATTTATTTTTTTGGCCTTATATTAATAACAATATATTATTTCCTTACCAGAGTAAGTGTGACAAAACTACTAATTAACAGGTTAATTATCAGCAGCCATAACTCTCCTCTATTATCTTTAGCTCCAATGATAATACAGAACAACAAGGCCAACTGGAAAAAAAAAAAGAAAACAAAACAAAGAAGTAGGCTAGTTACTTTTGAAATATACTTTATTGGCATGTATGCCTACATAGTGGAATATTAATTGTCCCTAAAGGGGGGTGGAAAGAACAAATCAAAGTGAGTGGTAGAAACAGCCTATATTCCTAAAAATAAAAAAAAATAAAAAAAAATAGTTTATTTCCATAAAGTTAAAAGTTAATTATCGCTCTTGGTTTTAATAAATAAAGATATTGTACTCACAAGGACCATAAATACTGTTATTGCAATGAAAACCTTGAGGAGAAATGTCTGAAAAACAACAGTATAAACATCATAAAGTGACTGTTTTGCTCAATACATATATGTACCGTATTGCTGTTACGCAAAGGTTGAGTTTGCTTATGATCTTATCATCTACTATTAGTATTATTATTATTATTATTCAGGGCTGTAAAAAGTTGGTGGTCCTGGGTCTGGGACTTGAGTATTTTAGTGCTGGGCTAGCAAAAAATACATTAAAACTACACCAATATTCAATAGCTGATATAAAAGTACTAGCAATTATTTTAGCAAAACTAGACCTTGGTCCAGAAAAACAATTTAACTTTTTACAGCTCTGTTTCTGAAAACATGGCCAACACAAAAAGTTACTTTTTTTTTGCCTTATTATTATTATTATTATTATTATTTAACTTGTATGTACCTTGTTATATTTTTCGCCATATATAGCCTGCTGTTGGCCTACATCTGTGCTTCCAGCTGTATTTCCAATATCTGAACCACCCTTGGAATCTTCCATCTTACTCTAAATTGCGCAGGCCCTGTAGCAAATCGTGCATTCTGTGATGCAAGAAGAAGAAAAAGAAATTTAGAAAGTTAATCAATACGTTTCCCTTTCACCCCACCTAAACATATCAGTCACTGAATCAAGCCCACTATGGTAAGTAAACATAGGGATGAATTCAGTTCCACAGGGGGGTGGAGGTGGAGGGAGAAGTGCAGGTGCACACCCCCCCCACCCCCACAAAAAAAATTATGCTGTAAAATTTTTAATATTGAAGAATTATCAGCTCCGGTGAGCAGTTCATGAACAAAAAGCTATGTTATATTAATAGGCCTAGGCCCATGATGTAATGGACTTATACGTACAATAACAGGTTACTTATTCAGATGGTCCCTAACAACACCCAAATGAATTTTTTTTTTTTTTTTTTTTTGCTTCAGACATTTTTTTTTTTTTTTGCTTCAGACATTTTCAATGGGGAAAAGACTTGGGAAGACGAGGGTTGGGGGCGGGCAGAGCACGAGGTTATTTTGGGGGGAGTGACTCCGCGCACCACAGAACATTATCACTGAGCAAACGTAACCCCTCCCCCACATCATCGAAAATCCTGCAACGGGCCGAGAGATGCTAATCATGGCGTCTACTAAAGACAAAAAAATAACAAATCAGGAATGAGGTAATTTCAAAGGTCACAGCACGGCCTCGTCACAAAATACTTCCAGAATTGAATATCATTAACGATACTTTTCTTCCAAAAAGTACGGTTTTAAGAAAGGTGTGTTTTAAGGTATTTCTCTGCTTTGGTATTCTTATTTCATTCGTAATAATTGTTTAATGTAGTTTAAGCTAAAGCTGGGCCTCATATTTTTTGTTATCTGATTTCACCATGCATGATTGAATATTCAAAAATAAAATATAAATGTTTTGATTTTTGTATCCCCCTTTGACTTGAACAATCACATACATCACAGACAGTATATACAATTTATAAACACCTAATATAAAACGAGCACATACGCTCGGTACTTACAGAACGATGAATGAGACATTACCTTAAAAAAATAGCAAATATCTGGTGTTTAATTCAACTACACTGCGCAGTCCGTAGATATTCGAAGTACTGTAGCATGGAAGTAGGCTAGTCGACCGTTGATTGTTGACAATGATTATTTTATCTCTGCGGCATGTGCTGTCACGAGACAAGTAAACAAAACACGCTGAACTTTTGTGTGACGACATGGATGACGGGCCCTCTTGTGGATGGAGAAAATATCTTGAGGTTAAAGGTTGATTTTGTTGTTGTTTTGGACTCCGCTACATATCGATCGGGTCCTAATAAAGTTCTTATTACAGAATTTAGAGGAGTAACAAAGTATGTTTTTTGTTGTTTAGACACAGCACAGAATGTATTTATTATTATTGTTAGTATTGAACAATGGGATTGTATTTTTTTTTGTATTGTTAAAGTTCTCTCTACTCTATTCTTCTAGCCTAGGCCCTAGTCACGTCTAGTAATACTACTACGTACTAGGCCTAGTAGTAGTAGTAGTAGTAGTAGGTCCTAGTCCTAGTGTAGTAGGCCAAGAGGCCTAGGCCTACGTACGGCGGCGTTAGTAAAATGCGAGGCTTGATAGATGCCCTACCTACTACTACGTTGCTATGCCCCTACATCATCCCTGGGCCTAGGCCTGCATAATTATTACAATTACATACAAGCTAGTTTAGGCCTAGGTCCCCATCGATCTACTAACTAGGAGGTGGTGGTAGTAGGCCTAATAGTAGTACTACTACTAGACTTGCACAAACAGACATGGACGCAACAGGATAGTAGTAGAAAGTCATGCACAACACAACATATAGTAACCATGAGGGAAATCTAGTTTTCAACAATTATTAGGCCTATGCCTTTTTGAAAAAAAAATTATAAATAGGCCCTACTCATATTCTGTATGTGTATCTCTATATAGGTCTATGGCATACTGCACAGAACTCACATCTGAGAATATGTGGTTGGCTTCGTTTTCTATAGTTTAAATGTTATATTGTCCAAATACAAGATACAATATACACTTTATTATCAAATAGAAATTTGTATACTTTCGAAATGAATTATTCATAATTCATGTAATCTGTATTGTTTTCTAGGGATATTTAGAGCAGATTTACCTGAAACCACCATGGATTATATGCCTACCTCATTGAGCCAGGCGGCTGATGATTATGCAAAGTGGCCTCTATTTCCTGCATTGGACATAGCACATTATATTTTAATGGTTCTAGTGACAAGAGAAGACATTGGGCATAGTGAGTGGTTATTGTACCACAATTTGCATGTTTTACATATAATTTAAATTTCATATTTAAATAGTTTTCAACATATATATATATTTATCATATTTGAAAAAAGCAATAGGCAAGACATTGATTTAACCAGAGTATAGATCTTGATTTAACTAAACAATGTTGTTATACTGCTCAATTCACAGGTACTTGCCTAAAGTACAGTATAAACAAACTTTAGATTCTTCATTTAATATCCTGTAGATCTTTAGATCCTGTAATAATTGATATTTATGATGAAATCATCATTTATGATTAGATATTGTCATCAGTG
>NW_022736945.1:538223-546732 GCF_011630105.1 Anneissia japonica | reverse complement strand
AATCCCTTAGTCTGTTACCTATGCAGCATGCTAACTTGTTTTGCTGGTGGTATTTTGGCAAATTTTCTGCTTGGAGCACCCGTGATGCAGCCATTTGCAAATACTCAAGGAGTTATTGCAGCTACCATTGTCTGGTACGTGACATGTTTTCCTTTTTAATTCAAGGTCAAAATTTTAGACCAATTATTTTAATAATAAACACACACATATGACAAGCAGTCGGCCAACAGATTTCATCCACAATCTTTGCGAGTGTTTGCAATGCCAATGCTATAAACTAAAAATAACTAATTATCACACTGTTGATATTTCCTTTCAGGTACCTTGTATTCTACTCACCTGGCGATTTCTTCTACAAGCTCATTGTATCCACACCAGGCAAGTTGGTGGTGATATCTCTGAAGGAGCTGGCTAGAGCTCGCAAGATATCTATGGGCATTAAGCAATCCCATGCTCTCTACCCTGATGCTATCTTCATAATGATCATGGTTGGAGCTGCTAAAGGTTAGTAAGAAGTCGCATCGTGAAAAATGATAAACTATACCACACATCTTTCTGAGAAATTAAATATTATTGAACACATGCATATCATCTATTATCATTCATCAATCGCTTACACTCTTGTCATAGCCGTGAGAATTTCCCCCCACCCCCACCTCAGTCATTGACACTGGACCCCATCAGGCAAATCCTAATTATGTTCTTGCACAAAAATAAAATAAAAATCTGGTTGGTTTCAATGATTTGTTATTTCCTTTTTTAAATATTTAGCTAATGGCAGCAGTTTAATGAAGAATTTTGAACGGCTTCTGCGTGGAACATGGAACCCTAGTACAAATGAACTTATTTTACCATCATTGTAAGTCTGTTTTCGTATTTGTTACAAAACTCATTAGGCAAAAATAAAGTTTGTACTGTATATAACGTTTTGCCTTTAGCATCTACGATAATTTTGCCTTAGAATTTACACTTGTTTCTTTTTTATCATCTGTTATGCGTGAAACAGAATTGTTAACTTGCACTAAATATTACTTTACTGTATAATAAAACTGAAATATGCAATATTATAAATTTTACTATTACAGTTGAACTTGCCTAAGTCAAATCCAAAATGTTATGAAAAATTGTTCAACTTAGATAAAATTTGACTTACAAGTTGTTAATTAATGGAAAACACAACAATTTGGCATGCAAAAAAGTTTGACTTAGAAATTATTCGAGTTAGGCAAATTTGATTTTTTACCAATTCTATGTATGAAGATTTTTATAAATTTGCTGAGCTTTATTTTTTCTGTTCCTAGCACACTGAAGGCATCAATCATTGGAAGCAGTCTATTGGTATTGCAGCACCAGGGCTATATACCAATTGACTACAACATTCTCATGATGTGCATCTCCCTTTCTACAATGAGCTTCAAAATCGCTGTCCTGTTTTTCGACGTACACGATCCATTCAACATCATAGAAGATTACACAAAGCCAACAGTATTCGGAAAGAATGAAGTTCCCAAAAAGGTGAAGAAATCAAAAGGGGAGTGAATGATGACTGGATAAAATACGTCCATATTGCCGTCCAGGTTTTAGTGGATTGGAGTCCGTTCAGATTTATCAACATTTTGATGAATGCAAAACAGAATATGCATTGTGGAGTATATTACTAAAGTACTAATAAATGTAGTATGAGTGCAATAAAGACAAACACAGTTATTTGCTCATCTTTATGCTGCAGTGAAAGGTAACTTGATAAGCATGATGAAAATAAAACAGTTCATTTTCCACAAAATACAAACAGTATTAAGATGTATCGTAAATGCTTGAATAAGCACCTCTATTGAAAAAGTGCAGCTCTTGAAGAAGCGTTGCTGTGCTTAATCAAGAGTACTTTATTACCCTCTGTGAAATAAGACACTTTGAGAAACAGGGTTTTAAATACAACGTATACAGTGTTAAACTGCATAAATAACACAATGGAGACATAAGTGGCCTTATAAACGTTTATTTACGATGACGTGGGAGCTATGATAGGCCTACCGAACTACAGGGATAGGCGAGATAGGTGACATGGGAACGGGCATGAAAACCGCAATGCCAATGTGTTTTATAAGCACTGCACCGAAAATTTTATAAGCGCCGGGGCTCTTATTCAAGCATTTACGGTACATCACATTATTTCAATAGTATGCTTTGTAAAATAATGCAAGCCACATTATGGGATTCAGTATTTCATTAAAGGTATAAAATGGGTTTCAAGTGCACGAAGGCACAACTGCACTTGTAATTCCATAATCACAAATACGTCCTAATCATAGGTGCTTATACTAAGACAATCACATTCTTAAATAAATATTTGATGATGCTTATGTAGTAAAAGTTTTCTTAGGTTTTAGTTGAAGTCTTAAGCTCCGTTCACACTGACTTGTTTGATGAATTTTATTGTGTGAATTGCCCATATATGGGCATAATGATGTCATTTGAATATATCAATGTTAGTTTTAACTAGATCTTTAGAATTGCCATGTCATAATGATTGGTCTGTATTATTTAGTGTCTTGATTTGCACTGATGGTCTAATATGCTGATGTTTTGATATTAATATTTTAATAACATTATTAAACAAATTATATTTAGGTGAAATTTAAAATTTGTTTTAATTACTAAACATGTTATCTTTTGCACCTGCATTACAATTTTGTGACACACTGTGTAAGAGGGAACTGTCCTAGAGGCCTTATCACTGTGGTTTATGGTGTAGAATAGGGTTATCAACACCTTATAAAACTAGGCTGTGAACCAAACCAAAAAACCAAAGAAAATCACCAAAAAAATAGACAGTAATGGCAGGGTCAAGTCAAAATGCATCAGAGATGTGGTTTGTGCTAATAACTAAGTTTGAATCTAACTACTGTAGTGAAATATAGCAGTGGCAAATCTGTTTACAATACGTATAAATAATGTCTGGTTGATTTTGAGAGAAGACAAAATTTCGAGGTTATAGAGATGTGGTTAAACTGTTGCTGAGGAAGCAACAGTGTATCCCCATCATAAATGTTTTTGGCAGGACAACTCAATTAAAAAAAGTTTCAGATTGACTCTCTTTGTTTTTTACCGTGAGAATACTATCTCAATTTATTTACAAAATGAATAAATGGGTTGTTCAAATAATTTGTGTATTTAGTATTTGTACAGCAGTCAAAAACCATAGATAAAAACTATGCTTGATATACAGTATGTTCAATTAAGTGCCGCTCTTGAATAAGCGCCACACCTAACGGCTTAGAATCACTTTTGGATAAGAGCCACAGCATTTGTTAGATTTCATCATTTGCAGAATTGAAATTCATCAGCAGAAACTGCCCAAGAGTCTAAAATAGATACTAGTGGTATACAGTTATGGTATAAATTATAATCAGTTAGCATCACTGTAAAGATAAGCACATATCATCGGTTCACGATAGTGCTACTTGAAGTACATTGTTTAAAAGCAATGCAGGTACAATACATCAGTTAATAGTAGCCTTTTGATATCAAATAATGAACTAGGTACATATTTCTTCCTGTTAGTACAGAATTCAAACAGATGTGGTTTTCACATGGTCATATCCATTCATCAACATCTGTAGGAACTGGTATCTGACTGGTAAAATTGTCAGTGGCATCCAGTGGGTGACAGAAGGGGGTGCTCACTCCCAACCCTGCCATCAGTCAAAAAATCTCCAACCAAGTGTAGTCCAAAGATTCCCAGGGGAACACTTCCTTGACCACCAAAACAGATGAGGGAACACCTCAAACCTGCCCCATTCAGACATGTTCTATTTTCTAGATCAGCCACCGAAGACTTATCACCAATTATCACATACAGGTGAAATTGAAGGGCCAACATATTTACATCAAGAAGTCTGGTTTATTGCTTATAGGTCTTCCTGTGATTCCTCTAACGTGTAATAGCAGTGTTGTTGGTATGGCCTTTGTAATGGGTGTGCTAAAAACATTGCCATTTTGTCATGCAGTTGAGTTATGTTTTTGCCAACTTCATTAATGTAAGAACGGTTCTGCTCATCCAAATCAAGAAACACATCGTACACTTCCTGTTAAAAGGAAATAAATTCAACTTTTACATAAAACTAACACTCCACAGGAAGGTTGTAGGCCCAATAGGAGTTCACCATTATTGTGCTAGCACCACAGAGTTAAAACACAGCTGTGTGTGTGTGTGTACCAGACAAGTAGATTCAGCCAATCAAGATACACTAAAGCATCATTTTCAATGGCGCCCTCAATTTACACATGAAAGTTTTGAGTACAGCTTAGTTACCGTATGTTGAAGCTCGAGCATTAAAAGTGTAGCTTACACGATATTGAATTTCATTAATCAGTACCTTATTTTGAAATATGATACTCTTCTTGGCCTCTTTCTGGCTACGCTAGTTTAATAATTTATTAATATAAATAATGATAATGATCTTATTTATGGTTGTAATATGTATACTAACCCTGAAGGTGGTGCTTTTCTATGGCAGCCATCTTGTATGGTACACATTCACTCTACATTGCTCTATGGTTAGCCATGAATTTCAAATATGATGACCCTTTGAACACATTAAATTTTATCCCATCATATTCTTTTGTACATTCATAATATATGACAGATATATTTGTCCCTAACAGGGCCGTCGGAACCGCACCGGCTTTGGCCGGACCACTTTTCCTCAATCCTATCACAGGTCTCCCTCCATACCACCAATTAAAAATCCTTTTTGGGACCAGGGTTTTAGTGGTCTTCAGCAGCTTTGGTCTCTAATTTGAATCAATATAATTAAAGACCGGCTTTAAAAGTAAAAAATGTTGGATTTTATATGATATTTTAAGCATGTTATAACTCTCATTTTACTGTTTAACCCTAACTGGCTTTTTTGCTTGTTTTTGCCCAAATATTTTTTTCATTAGCAACATATATTTCACTTTTCACCATCCTTGGTCCTATATGTAAAATGGAATGATTGCTTTACCTTGCACTTATTTTCATCAGTTGGTGTTTCATGAATATAAAACACATCCATAAAGAAATAAGGAGACTTCAAGAAATGTTCACATACCTAATTTAAGGCAATAAAAGATCCAAGACATTATTATACTTCTTGGTTGGTCCTCATCTATGCCTTGTATTAAGTGCGAATATGATAAAATAAATGTTTAATGATTTGACTTGATACTAAAAGACACGAGTGAAGTAATAATTGGTAAGATAGACAAAATAAAATCAACATTAATATCAATGTTAGGAAAGAGCTCACTATATTTGTGAGATGTTGTGACAACATTAGTCTTAATTATCCTAATTTGCCATGGCAGATGTTGCTAATGAATGAAAAAATATAATGTAATATTTTGGGAACATGATAAGAATGATTTTCAATAAACTATGTGAATCATTATGATTTCATTGATACAGATATGAAGAACTTACTTGTCTGTTGGCAGCAAATGTGGGAATACACTTTGAACGTCCATATACCATGATTGTCCTTATTATGTACGGAGGTGGAAGAGATTCAATATCGCCCTCTACAGGTGGTAACACTACATTTTGATACCTGTTGAATCAATTTTGAACACACATTAAATGATTATGAAGTATAAAATTATGTTATGTACTTTATGTTTTCTTTGTTGTCTATTTGATCTTCCAGAAATATAATTTGTACTATATTGAATTTGAAATAGTGATGCCTTCCAGTAAAACAAATTACAGACCCTACAAATGAACATATACTGTAGTTTGAGTTATGTGTCAAAGGATGGAAATAGAAACCTGTAGCCTCACCCATTCTCTAGTAAACTGTTCACTAATTAGAGTTTTGTTATTTACAGTATTGGGTACTTTGGATTGGATTTATTCAGTGTAAACACCAAGGATGGCCCACGAAAGTCTAGAAGAAGAGTTATTTCCAGTGGGGTCCTTCTGGTGGTGATTGAGCAGTACACCGGGAGACAATCCCCTACTCTTTTCCGAAGAGTGTATTGCGTTCTTTAACATGCACATGGGCCATAATGCACACAGGACCAACGACTTAACGTCTCATCCGAAAGAGGGTGCGCTATTGTAACTTATATTTCATTGAACCGGGGACCTAGAGATCTTCACGGATCAGAGCACATACAGTGGCTACCACCAGATTAGCCGACTGAGCTAAGCTGCTCCCTCTGAGCTAAGCTGCTCTCTCATAAATTTTAAGTTTACATGCATTGTACTTGGTTAAATTATCAATCCAGCAGTTCTACAGTTATTAATCAAATAAAGACTAAACTAGACTGCTTAGAGATCAAATTGTTGAGGTAAAAAGGTGAAAATAGTATTTGAATAGATATATTTACAGGACTTCAAACAATGATGTTAAGTCAAATTCCTCACAATCTGGTTTTTCTAAGTCAAGGTCATAGAGGTCCCCGATAATATCATTGAGGTCATTCGTGAAATCCTGAAACTGAAAAGAAAGACAATATATTCAAAGAAACCATGGAGGAATAAAAAACCATGAAGAAACCAAGTATAATATAAATATTAAAGTTAAGTAAAAGTAATTTAAATACCTTAAATCATGGAAGCAGTTTGTAAATTGTAATAAACTTTTTTTTAATATGCAAACAAACAAAATTGTTTTTTAATAAGAGAAAGAAACTACGTAATCTTACCCATACTGCTTTCTCTTGAAGTAAAACTAATGCAAACTCGTGTTTGGGGTTTATTGAGTTTTTCGTTTGGATGAAGACATTTAGAACACTCCTTATTAATGCTGATGGGTTATAGGGTGTCCTGAAATGTAAAAAAAATTTTAATTGAAATAAAGTCTAATTGACAAGACAAATTAACATAAATAAAACACACTATAGACAAATTAATATTGAATATCTTAGTTTTTAGTGGCTATCTTATTTCGGCCAGGGTGTTGCGCATATCAGGCTTCATCCTTCAAAAAGGTTTTACTTGATGGTTAGTGGAGGGTGATGGTTATGATATTTCATACCAGCTACAATGCAAGACTATTCAATAGAGAGTTTCTTTCCTTCAATGATATAGCATGAATGTTTGTCCAAACATGCTGACCTATCAGAACTTTAATGGATATACAGTCTGTAAAACCAAAACCCTAGCTACTGTAAATACAATTGAATACCTTGTTTTTATAAATTATTCAATAACTGGGGGTCATAATTTCAAGGTTGTTAAACAACTCCCTGACAGAACTATGCATATAAAGCACTTTTTCTCTTAAATTATTGAAAAGTTATAGTTAATGTCCAAACTGGAAAAAACACCTCAACCTTCATGATTAATATAAAAAAAACGGTCAAAGAAGTGAAGACTCAAAAAATCAAGTAATAAAGAACATCATCTCTACAACAATTTAAACAAATTTAAATAAATTAAAATTAAATGACTGAAAATTTAAACTTACCCATCTCTTCCAATAAACTCTACTCTATCAACCTCTGGTGACAGATCAAAGCAAATAACCTGGAATAAAGAAAAACATTTCCACATAAAAGTACTACTGGCTTAGGGTTAGGGGTCCATATCTAACCTTACTAAGTACCACTGGACTGGACTTACTGGTACTTTTGAGCTACAAGGCTACCTACCCCTATCCTCTCTAGGCTTAGGCCCTAGTGTAGCCTAGGCCTAGGCTAATATATGTACTGTCTGTAGCCGTAGGCCTATAACCAGGCCTAGGATACTTTTTTAAAGCACAATTTTACTCACAATTTTCTCTTTACAATTTATTTTTGGTAATTGTGGACCAAATGAGAACTCTGCTTGATGCACATCGACCTCCTTTGATTCGTCTACTTGTTGATGCAGCGTATTACTAGGCCTAGGTTCGACACTCTCATTATCATCATCTCCAGCTCTATCCACTGTGCTAGGCAAATTCTCAACGGCAACGAAAGGGTTCAGCCCTGACGATTCAGTGGTGGTCTGTGGCTGCACAGCTTTACTACTGTTTCCTGCTTCGCTGCCTAGGCCTTGCCCTTGGGAAGAATATTCCACATTGTTGTCCGTTTTATCCGATTTTTCTGTACCCCTTTCATTCGTTGAAAAAGAGGTAAAATGATCACCCGGTTCGGAGGTTCTTTGCTGTTTGTTATCTGCTGTTTTTAACTCTGGAGAAAAAGGGTTTTTACTAGTTTTGTCAGACATACTCGCGATGGAGCGGCGGACAACGGCGGCGGTGTGGAGCTCGAGCAGTTTGATTTTGAAAAGCGCCACCACAAAAGTAGCTGGACGTGGACGTCACGAACAACATCACATGCATCATGCAGATTAGTACGGCAGCTTAGGGCCACATTTGGACTTAATGTGGACGTTCCGGACAAAAGCACCAATTTTTTTTTTACATGCTCCTTATGGTCATAGCATTCAATTTTTGGTAGGAACCACCTCATCCGAGGTCATTATGGCGGCCATCTTGGATTTCAAAATGGCCGCCTAATAAAACCTATGTTTATCTAT
>NW_022736945.1:435988-535373 GCF_011630105.1 Anneissia japonica | reverse complement strand
TTAGAATTATAATTCCAAGTGGTTTAGAAGCGAAGATATAGATAAACATAGGTTTTATTAGGCGGCCATTTTGAAATCCAAGATGGCCGCCATAATGACCTCGGATGAGGTGGTTCCTACCAAAAATTGAATGCTATGACCATAAGAAGCATGTAAAAAAAATTGGTGCTTTTGTCCGGAACGTCCACATCCATCTGCTAAGCTGCCGGACTAGATTGCTTGTGCATACAAGAGTTGATCTATAGCCCCATATGGTATAAAATCATAATAGGTCCATGATAAAATCATTAAAAACACGCAAACCAGTTCATCTTTCATACAGATTAAAATAATTCGCAAGTCCAGCCAAGCCAAGAAATGGACAGGGTAAAAACAAATAAACTTAATTGAAGTAAACTTTTGCCAATCTGGAAGCATAGGCCTACAGTGTGTTCAGTTTCATAATCAGCAAGTCTACTATGCAGCATTATTGTATATGGATAATTATGAATTTATATTTTTCATGAAGTACATTATATCCAATGTAATATGTAAACGATAGGTATTGCTTATATTGAATTAGCTCCTATAACATTTGAATTGATATAATACTTGTATTGAGACATCATTAAAATTAAGTGACTATTATAATAATTGAAGTTTGTTGTAAATGAATATGAATTGTAAGATTAAAACTTGCAGACAGCTAACGATTTAAGTTAAAAAAAATTGTTTCAATTTGTTTTGTGATCATTAAATGTGATCGGCTCTGGCAAAACCAGATGTTAGGAAAAATTAAAAATAATTTTTTTTTTGTATATTTAGGTTCTGCATGAATTCTTTAAAACAGTGTCTATTTACTAGGAATTGGTTGAGTATTACTATTAGCAAAGTTATGAATATTCAATTAATTGGATATCAGCCATGTAGATTTTGAGAAAACAGCTTTCAAAGACTCAAAAATCAATAGTTTAATAAGATTCGTATTTTAAAAATAACTTTAATATATTTACAGTTACATTTAGTGATTGGTATTTTGCACAAATTTTCTTCAATATGTTCTTTTATAAAATTAGACCTGAAAATTTTGATTCTCAACCCTTTTGGGTACTTGTGCGATATTAGAAATTGCGACAAACAGTGGGTTTTCCCAGAGCCCGTCACAAAATGTGAGAAAAGAACATCTTGTTTGTTGGTTTTATAGAAAATTGAACATTGTAATGCTAAATTAATACAAATACTCAAATGAACACAGGAAATCATAATTTCATGCATTTTCTAATTTTATTTCCATGATTTCTTTTGACATATTTTACATTTTGCTGGTTCAGCACTCACAGCAAACTATGGATGTTTCTTAACAACAATGCAACAAATTCGTTTTTTTTGTTATCTCTCTTAGTAAATTGCATTTCTTGTGCATAATGCATAACTGCGCAGTACATTAATGTTTGAAGAATGCATACAGGTATACACACATTACCATTTTAAGCAACAATATTAGCCTAGCAATTTAGACAAATAAAAGTTAAAAGTATCATTTCTATATTACCGTATATAAATGTTGCAGCATATTCTTTTAACATTCATTCCCAACTCCAGATATTTTTGATAAGGATATTATTATCTATAGACACATTATTTTCCTATAAATTTAAATTAAATTAAATTCTTCAATTCAAGACACTAAAAATATTTCTTAGGCCATTAAAATATACAATGTGTATTAACAATTTCTCAAAAAACAGAGCAATTTTTAATTAGAATTAGAAACCTTTCCTTTTACTGGATACCCAATCAATGTGGGGACATTGTTATTCCTTGGGGCTCAGATAACAAAAACTTAAATTTTATACTAAACCTTTGAAACTACAAATCTTTGAAACCGCAATCAACCCTTTGAAGGCTATTGTCTAAGCTTTGCTTCACTATGTGATTGACAAAATTAATATCTGTTTTTAATCTTATTTATTGGATTACAAAATCTGAGTGTCTATTTTTTGCAATTAATCCTGTCTAATTGTTATAATTTGCATTATAGGCAATTATTCTTTGCTATGTTATATCATTTTAAATAGAAAGACAATTATAAATGAAAGGAACAACTGTAGATTACAGAATTATACATCATGGGTTTACCATGTGACAAGCCTCTTATGCATGTACTGTACATATGACATGATATAATAACTTGGACTTGGCCTACTTTTGAGAATATGGCACAAGGCAGACCAGCATACAATTGCTTTATAGCATGAGACCTCATTTAAACAAGGTCACCACGTTAAAGATACCTGTTCACTACAAACTACTATACTATATATCATAATTCACTAAAACAGACCTTACAAATCGCATAGCCATAAACATGCCAACATTTATAGCTTGTACCCTCTATTTGAGTTGAAATATTTATAGTCGTATGGTTTTGCATTGAGTATGGTGGAAGACAAACATGATTGTAACTTTACATTATGGAATACATCTCCATTGAGACATCAAATGTACTCAACATCTTATCGTCAGTCATGTATACTAATCTATATTTACAATGTGATCTGAGGAACATAATGGAATATTATGTGAAATTATATAATTGGAAGTGAATTGTACAGTTGGAATAGTATTTATATGAGCCTAATGAAAACATTTAAAAAGCATTTAAAATGAATAACAATAACTTTAATATTACCAATAAAATATAATAATTTAAATTAAGTGTCCCTGATAAAAAGTTATCACAGTACCAACAAAAGAAAAACCCAGATACAAGGCGACCCGTTCCATAAGATGCATTGATTTTGTTAATGGGTGTACTGAAAAGCGTCAGAAAAACAAAGTCAAAGACTGAAAACTCTGATAGTCTGTGATTGACAGACAACTTTACATGTAGGTTGTCTGCTTCCAGCCAGATGTTTCCCTACTGCAGTCTGATCAGATATGCTATCAGATAATAGAAAATGTATCCTTCAGTGTCTGCTGTTGCTGCAAGGTTAACCTATAGGATTTATCAGCAACTTATAAAGTTTAATATATTTTTAGCATTCATAAATCCACAAACTGACAAGAGGATGAATAACACACATCATATCCTGTATTATTATTTTAGTCACAAACTTTTCATAAAAAATGACTCTCTCTGCGAATCATCCCATAGGGGATCCCAAAAGTGGATCCGGTACAAGGAAAAAGGGTTTAAGGTTAGAGTAGTGACGTATAGGAGTATTATCATGGAGAAGGTTGTTGATGAGAAAGTATGGGAGTGCCAGCTTGAGGCATGAGGTGATTTTTCACTACTTCTGTGTAATATTTTCGCTCAGCAAATTTTTACTGAGGACACATAAGACGCACAAATTTTTTAGAAGGGGGTGGGGATGTTCATCCTCTTATAGATGCAGTCTACTGTGCTAATCCCCACATTTGGCTATAAAATCCTTAACTTCAAAATAAAGTACACTCTTAGAAACATTTGAACTGCAAAACTCCCCTGTTCCCATGATTTCAAATTCCTTGAAACTACATTAACATTCCTTAAAGTTAATAAAGTTGTTTATGCAGGTCTAAAAATAAATGAGGTACAGTACAGTATCCAAACATAATTATATACAGTATATCATAATAAAGTATGCATTGTAATGTAATAACAGTAATCCTGATTTATAGAAGCTGAATTATATAATAAAAAATATTTTAATAAGGCTTTGTTTTCATATATTGTATAACTATTAATTCACACACTTAAGCTTAATTTATATTTACAGTATCAAACAAAATTTAGTAAATGATAAAAGTAAATTTACATGTCAAATGACAATAAAATATACACAATGAATAACTAATAATGATAGACCATGCTTACCACCATATACCAATGTTTGTAAACCATCACACTCTATTCCTTTGAATTCATATTCAATGATTAAAATCACAAACCTAATCATAATGTTTGTTATATCATTCATAGTGACGATGTCTACTCAACAACTTCAAATATAAAATTACTTTCTTTGCATTGTTGTCATTGGCTAAATAATAAGATAGTTGTTGAGATGAAATCAAAACCTCTGAAGCAATCAATACACTTTGATAGCTTTCAACACTTCTGAAAAGTACCAAAGTATTGATTTCATTATAAAAATATTACAATAATTATAATCATGATAAATACTCATAACTACAATTATTTTTAAATGATCAGAGTACATATAATTCATTTCTAATGGCAATTTTAATTAATAGTTCATTAGTAATATAATTATTCATACAGGTGATAATTCATTTCAATCAAATTTAAGGTGTAAAATTAATAATCTATAATCTTAATATGAACAACAGCATGTAATTCAAAAACTATAGTAATCAAAAGCATATCTAATTAAAAAATTGAGGTACAGTACATTTAGCATTAA
Source organism: Anneissia japonica (assembly GCF_011630105.1). Lineage (NCBI taxonomy): Eukaryota > Metazoa > Echinodermata > Crinoidea > Comatulida > Comatulidae > Anneissia > Anneissia japonica. The sequence continues at coordinate 530,985 of NW_022736945.1, read as the reverse complement.
TCGAAAACAAAAACATAATTACCAAACAAAAAGATAAAGAATATACTAAATTCTTCCACCCATTAATATTCTTTAAGGTTTTCTTTATGCTTATTGTAGCTGACAATTAAATTTTATCATGACAGATTTGTTAGATTTCAGATACCAGCAAATGAAATCATTCTACTTCAAGAATGGAAAGCTGAGTACCTGTACACTTCTAGTTAATCCCTACCACCATAATACCAGACAAAATTGCTTCAAGAGCGTTACTATACAAATACTTGTTTCCCTTATGTCCCTGTGGCTATTTGTAAAGCAATTCAGACTGACAGAAAAAAAGAGAGGGCAAAACAAACTCTCAGTACGAAAACTGGAATACGCATTAGTATTAGGTGTTCCTTCAGCTAATGCGAGGTCAAATTGTAATTCATTATTTCCTTACAGCAATTCAGTATTTAACAATTGCCCATTATTTACCGTACAAAATAATGATTCATTTTACCTAAATGTTAATAACAGTTTGCAATAAAATTCTTACAAAATTATTGGATTGTGAAATGTAAAAAAAATGCATTATTTGTACAGTAAATAACAGGGATGGCACCAGGATTTGCCCGAGGAGGGGTGGTCTGGGGAAAGGGGGGGGCGAAGCCCCAAACAATTTTGACAATTTAAGGGTTTTAAAGACTTTTTTTTCTCCCAGACGAATCATGCTTTTTCTCACCGACGGGTGGGCCAACTGTCTCCCCGCTGGCGCCACCCCTGGTAAATAATGAGAGATTGAATTACATTTTGAATAATTATATACATGCGTTAATTAATTCACACTTGATGCCTCATTTAGAGTATCTAATGTACAAACCTACGACTTTTCACTGTTCAGAGTTAATATTTTTTCTAATATGAATTTTTCCAAAATTGCATTGATAAAATATTATTGATACATATTGTACTGCAAGATACCATATGTTAATTATTTTAGTACTAAACGTAATGGATTTTAAGTCACCAAACCACATGGTGATATGAAATTGATTGGACACACTGTTTGGGATGTTGGTTGAAAATGGTTTATGGAGAAATGGTTGGAAGATTAATGTAAGAGGAAGAACATAATGGGCTGGAAATTGGAGGTGAAAGAAGAGAATCATAACCAATCAGCATGCTGAAACTTAATTTAAAGGCCCCTGATTATTTTTCATTTGCAAATACATTATTCAAATGATAATATGGTTAACATATTTTTCCTCGCCTTTTTTGTAACATAACTTAATGCATGGTGGACATTAATAATCAAGATCGCAGAATACTTGGAAAAATTTCATCTAGTCTACTACCTTAAGGTTTAAATTGAAAAAAGTTTAAGACTGATACAATGCATTTACTAATTTATGTTCAAATATTTAGTCACTTAAGAATTAATTTTCATGACTTTTGAGTCATGTTCAAATTGAGTACAAGAAGGCTACACAACTTGGATACTATGATGAAACCTAAGTTTCTTAGACAAGTAAGAGAAGGAACTTATCTGACCATATCTGATTAACTTAGAAACAATCGGCCAATCACAGTTCAGCAATTGTAGGAGTGGTCAACTCATTAGACCATTCACCATACTGTAATGTTATGAATTTGTACTATAATGACTTGGCTAAATGTACGCTGTTGCAGCTCATAAAGCACTTAGGCACAATGAAGTAATGCTTACTAATTGATCGCTCATCCTGGTTACAAAAATCATCAAAAGGATGGGCCAATTTGAAATACAATAATCCATGCAAGTATTATTTTATTAATTGAAGACTACTGTATGTATACAGAACAATAAATTGCGTATTAAAATAGTACTAATCCCATTTATTATGGATTTAATATGCAATGGCTTCAGGGAATTAGGGATTTTACTACTGGAAAGCATGCATGTCAAATATCTGCTATGCTGACTTTGTTGAGAAACAATAATAATAATAAATAATAATTAAACAAATACCAGTAGTAGTTTTAAAATAGGTTTTAACATTCTGTATTACAATTATCTTCATGCACAATTACTTTTGATCGAGGCAACAATGTGAATTAAAAATATTAAGATAAACCTATTTTCAGTGTTCCCACTACTGTCATGAAATTTATAAAATCATTTAATAAAAATATAAATTAAATACAGTACAGTATTACAATGTCTAGGCGATAGACCAACTATACTTTCACAGCCTATGGTGCAAGGAAACTTTCATCCATGCACCAGATTCAAGGGCATTAACAGTTATTTTTTCCAAGTAGCTTTCCTTACTAAGGAGGAAGCAAAACTGTATCGGTAAATGGCACAAGCCAGTACAGTAAGGCTTGATCCATGCTAAAAAATTATTTTTACCTTTGACCTCTATATTTCTATTTTACCATACCCTGGAGATTTTAAGTACAGCCAGAGACAGATAAGCTTGCACATTGCTCTTTATCATGGTGCAACCTTTGACTTTTTAAGACAAATTTAAAAACAAAATGTAGACAATTTATCAAATTATAAATAAACCAAACTAGTAAAATAAACACAATGTCCGCTACAGGCGTTATAGTTAAATAAGGGTACTATTTTCTGATATAGTTTTCTTTTATGATAACCTGAAAGGGTTTAATTTTAAAACTGTACTACTCATTGATTTAGTTGCCCAAAGGTGATGGTTAGATCTAGTCCACTGTTACAGTAGTTGTTTAATGGGCCTGAATTACAACAATAAGTTCAATAACAGGTTATCAGCTGTAACCTTTGACATTATGGTCAGGTTATGTTCAGTCATTGCATGTTAAATCTTACTGACCAATAAATAAATGCAAGTAAAGGGAAAATGATCAAGCAGAGTTGAGCAACGCTGGTTACCAGGGAATTCTGATGGTTTAAACCTAAATATTTATTGGGAGCTATATTTTGGTTGTGGTGAAGCATTGGTTACTTAGTCAATTTCAGCATTGTGTATAATTTTATAAATTTATTTATTGGTGCAATACAGAATAAACTAACCACAAAGTTCTTGAAAGTACATTTTAATAATATCTCCATAATATAATAAAAATCAACTATGTACTGTATCTACTGTATTATTAAAGTGTACAACATAACCTATTACTGACAATAATGATGTCATAGCAACTGCAGAAAGACTAAACCTTGTCCAAACTATAAAATTTGATTTGATAAACATTTTCTCATGTACTTTTATATTTTTGTATATTTATTCTGAATGCACCAACAATTACCAAGTTAATGTAAATCCAAGCCTCTGCCTACATACTTCTATCAAACATGTCTGATTGAGAACGCAGAAGTTTAACATGGGAATGATATATAGACAAGCCAGTCGGCACGCTCATGTTAGACTCATGCAGGTTCATACTACGTTCAAGGTTGTTAAACAAAAGCCATTCGTTACACAACATTTCCCTGGAGACTTTTACCCTTTACATATGTTTTATTTTTCCAAACTTACTTTCATGACATGATAAGTTTTAAAATAAAAAAGCACAGATTGTGAAAGTACTGTTAAAAAAGATGCATAATTCCAAAGTCACTTTGTAAGAAAGTACTTACAGTTGTAAAGTACAAGTTCAGGTTATTATAATATAAACATTTAAATTGTTATGTAAATGTGTACTGAATTCTGTTTAGTTAAAAAATGTAATAAAAAAATTTGGTAAATTTTCTCTATTTACGGTAAATGTTATGGATCAACTTCATAGAAAAATACTGTAAACTTGCACAGTAAAATGACCATGAGTTGTACTACTGTATGTGCTTTTGCAGACTATTTTATAATTTTGTTCACTAGAGAAAGTTTATGTTAACTAAGATATGAAGAGACATGAAGAATGAAAGACTATCAGTACATCAACAATTCAGTTGGATGGAATAACAAATAATGAAGTAATAATTGAAAGCATTTAAACTGAACATATAACACATCTAGTTATTTATATTTGTACACAATAATGTGATTGTTAAAAAAGCTAATAAAAACAGTAGCTAGTAAATTATGCCCTAATTCAGGTTAAATTGGAACATTAAAGCAATTATTTTCTACTTAAGTAAAACTACTTCCACCTTCAACAGTGGTTTCTGTGGTTAAGGTAGGTCAAGATATTGAAAATTTCCTATTTTGACAGATTATGCTCAAAACAACCATCAGAAAATTTTCAAAAATATCACAATTTATATCTTGATATATATTTATATATTTATATTGAAAAATTTTATTGATTTTAGAAGGTTATTCATTTCAGATAGAGCAAGAGATACTGTTAATAATAGTACAAAATCTGTTCTTAATTAGTGCATTGTAACAGCAGATAAGGCCCCATCACATTTTTTTGCAGACAATAAAGTAATGCCTACGGAATCATACACATACTGAACTCACTGTGGGAGTATTCTATAATGTTGTAGATTGTAATCAGGGTGCATTCAAACCTACTGCACCAGGTACCCACTATAGTCCTGCATAGAAATGCAATGTGGACAAAGTGCCAATCCCCACCCTTATGGTTTAAAGTTAAAGAAGATTCTGATTACTGATTAATCCATTATGCTCTTTAACATATTTGCTGCCAGCAACGAGTATACTCATCCCACAGGCTGCCGCTGAGGGCACTTGGGACGACTATACTCGTCAAAATTGGGGTAGCATTCTAGCGTTTATTACTTCATTGTTATACAATGTAGAACCACAGACATAACAGCTAGACGACAATGTAAAAATAATGTATATATGTTTGTTGTGATATGTTGCAGGCAGTACACTCGATTGCACGAGTGGGGGCACTCTCTGAACTTATACCAACTCATGCAAAAAGTAGACGAGAAAACTCGCACTTTGCAGAGGCAATAAAAAATACTGTCCCATTGCCAGCGTAGAGTTTACTCGTCCACTAATATTTTTCAGCCAATTTATTAAACACACCACTTTAATGATGACTAGATAAAATTTCAAAAAGTCTGGCAGTCAACATGTTAAACTTGATAATGATGGAATTTGTGTATCATGATTTCAAATAAATGGCACTTTAAAATATACAATATATGTACCGTTAAATTTTGTTATATCATAATGACATTCTGTATGGTTATAATGTATTTTCATGTATTCTGCATCAAATCTATTGTACCTTTTTCAAAAATAAATAGAATCTTACAGGTAATTTCAATCCCACCTTGTGATTTCTTTTTGATCAGCACACTTCACCTCACTTTCTATTGAGTGGTTTTGACAAACAAACTGTTGCTCAGGTGAGACGCGATGAATAACGAATAGGTAACGATAATTGCATGTGTTCCAATTGGCATTGAACAGCGTGAATCGGCCAGAGTCTATCAGCGGTATGCCTAGATATTCTGCAATTACACCTGTGTACGCATCCTCAACTGGAAACGGCTTAATATGTTTGGCAGCTTTTACCATCCTCTGAAGAACATCACCAGACAGTAGGTACCCTGTTCCACTAGCGTATGGTGGGTATTCATGACGTGGATATAGATTGTTCGATACTCGCCACTTACTATCATTCCGTCGAATTACATCTAAAGTTTTCATGCGATTTCCTGCATACAGTTTGCTTTTTATGGTGTTATGGTTCAATAAGTAATGCGTCATTAATTTAATATTTACAAAACAATCATCATCAGTTTTTAAAATAAACCGAGGTTGGCAGACCTTTGCGGCCCACAAGAATCCGTTTTGTACTTTTAGTGTTAAATTCCTGTAGGAGTCTATAAAATTACCCTGAAGGATATCATCATGGCGTTGAACCTCATCTTCAAGTAATACCTGCGTCGCTGGATGATACGTCTTTCCAAGCAGGAAAACCACTTGCGATGAAGTGCTGCCTTTGTCCGAGACAGAGGCCCATGTCTTGCGTATACTAGCTCGTATTTCAAAGTTCTCAGGAGCTGATGTCACAAGCACCAGCAACAGGATATTGCGTTTGCATGATGTTGCCTGCGAGAAAATGTCACTGAACTTCTGAACATTCCACGTTGTGTCAACATAAGCTTTAACATTTTGGTAGTCTGGTAAAACCATGGACGAGGTATCGACAACAGAATTGATACCAGTGAATGGAATGTCTGAATCCATGACAGAGATCATTAAGAAAACACAAACAAACAAAAATAGGAGTATAAATGTGGAAGACGTAGTGGTACGAGTAAGTATACGAAGCATAACGCACATGTAGTCTGCTACCGAAGCCATCAGTTGCATTGAATTTGCCACAAAGGTTCCTGCTAAACAACAGAAGAAAAAAAACAAACCAGAATTTTAAACAGCTGCTTTAATTTGGAGATTCCTTTATCTATTTTTAGTATAGTCCTAGTAATAGCTATAACAAAAGTTATATTATTATTGAAGATTGTTCCCTAAATTCTAAAAAGAATTATTTTTGGCATTTTGTTGACATAAAGTATTATTGCTGGTTTATTCAATCAAATACAGTAATAAAACATTGTGTTGTGATTCATGATTTGCCGTATAATACTAAGGTAAATAAAGTGGAAAAATGTACGTGAATTTGGTATGGAAATCCAAAACAATGGAAACGTCTATTATTTATTGCAAGCCATGCAGAGACTACTGAATCATTGTTTGTAGGGCTATCTTGGCCGAATACCCATCTAGGCCAACCCATTTTAATAGTCTAACAGTCCAGCGACTTATGCAGCAGCTAGGCATGTTACTAATCGGATTTGGTGGCTTAGGCCCTATTTCAAGCAGGGTCTCAATCATGTGTTTTGTTAGTAGTGCAGGTCCTAGGCCTAGGAAGAAGTAGTAAGCCCCTTACTAGCCTTAGCCTCCCCTCCCAGGTCAAGCAAATGTAATGTAGGGCCTATATAGACTACACATAGGCCTACGTACAAGTCGACTACGTTTAGAAACTATTATTCTTACCGTCTAAGGCTAGGTTTACGAATTCAAACAGTGTTGAAAGACCAGGTTTAAGGTCTGAATCTCCTGAAAGACTTCCATTAATACTCGAGTGAAAAACACTGATAATACAATACTACAGCACTCTTAAACAACATATTTTAAACACGAGACACAGGTCATTGGTCTCCATTGCGTTTAAACACTCTTGTTATGTTTACGTCGTGTGTGAGTATGGCTCTCATGCTGCTTTCATTTTGTACAGTATTGTAAAATAATTTATGCAAATTACGTCACACACCGTAAATTCGGCCTATCATAATGGTTCGTTCGTGGGTTTGCCAGAGGTTCGCCGTATCTAATTAATTATAATTCAATACATTTGTATAATTATTATAATGCAGTCGATTGATACATCGACTACAGCTGTTACTGTATGTATCGTGTAAGCTTTATTTACAGCGCTTTATATATAAGCATCACGTGCGCGTAAAGAGGCCACCCAGTGGCGTAATAAAACAAAAACAAATGTTATCTAATTTATTTGATCTTGTTTGTAGTTAAAATTGAAGGTCTACGTCTTTCAATTTTGCTGGCCATGTCTCCCCATTTCTTAGATCTGCTGTATTCTATTTAAAATAAATAATAAAATTTAAGAAAGTTGACCAAATTTTTAAACAAAAAACGTTTTTAATGGACAGTAAAATTATATCCCCCAACGTTTAATACCGGTTTCAGTAGGTTTCTATTTTATTTTACAGTACTTGCATTGTGAGTTAATACATATAAAAGAGTATTAGGTTTGTACATTTTCTATCCAATCAACAATTAATATAACGGGCTATAGGCTTTTAATTTTAAATCATTTTTATAACGACAGTTTATTTTGGATAATATAGGCCTAGATCATATTGTGAACGTACCATATTTTCTTTCAATCTTAATTAATTATTTAAAAAAAAACAAAAAAAAACAAGAAAATTATATAGGCTTATAAGTCTGAGAATGCCATTTCCGGCCATCTAGAGTTGGCACAATCATAATTTTTCTTACCTCAGCTTCAACCATGATGGGGCTGAGGGGTGGATCCTGTCAGCAGGGCGGCGCCGAGAGCCGGGCGTGGCCCCCGGCGGGGCAGCTTTGCCCGGGCCCATTGGCTGGGGGTCGCCTAGCCAAGATTCAAGGTGGCTATGGCCTTTTAACGGATTAGAGGACTAATTTAATCGATTATAGAGTGCTCTTTCACCAGGTCATGAAAAATAATGTATGGAAACATGAAAAGCAAAAGCTATCCTTATTGAAACGTAGAGCTGAAAAGATTCATAACATATCAAATTTTACAGTGGCAAATCCATTAATTTGAAATAGAGGGGACCCAGAGAAGGACTTTCACAGATTAGATGTCGAGTCATACATTTATGACTATGGTACCTCTGGACGGCCGGAAATGGCACTCTAGACTTAAAATTTGAGGAGAATTTTCCTTTTTTTCTCAATTTTTGTTAAATTAAAAAAAAATTAGGGGGTGGGGTGGGTGGATTGCTAGGACCCCCCCCCCCCCACAATCCACCACTGGTTTAATATATTAATTCAGTATTTATTTGACAACCGAATTTCTATTAGGTCTATTCGTATTTCTAACTTTGTAGGCTGATGTCCAGGGTCAAGACTTAGATAATTATCAATTAACGCAAAGATATAATATTTGATACATTATAAACATAAATTATGAAAAATAATTAGAAGCGATTAATTAATTACGAGCTTTCATCAATAAATGATCAACATTTATTTATGTCTCGTTGGAAAAGCACATGAATGATACTAGATGAATGTATACGTTTAAACATTTTTATTTATTTATTCTATTTTTTTACCTAACATCCCGGGCCCCTTTCGGTCGCAGGGCACTTGTCCCGTAAGCTCCAACCTCTCGGCGCTACTGCCTGTCATTGAAAGCAGCAGCGTGACCATTCACAATTTTTGATATACCCAATGACTGGGTCGAAATTACCCAAGATTCAGCAAAAATTGCCCAAAATTATCCAAGCTTCCTGAAAATGCATTAAAATTTGAAAAATATGTGTTTTTCGCATGTATAGTTTCCCTTTTAGTTCAATTTATGAACCATTTTTATTGTAATTGTTTGTGTTAATTATTAAAATTAATATTCATGAGGTGATAATACGGATAGAAAAATACGCCCTCAGTCGGCCAGTGTTATCAGTGTAGACCAGTGATCAAGTTTTTATTATGCAATGCATTAACTAGGCAAGATCAGTGGCAACGCAAATCACAAATAAACAACTCTGAACCCATTTTTATAGCAATTAACAGTCAATTAAGAATAATGTGCACTTCGTTGAGTTTTACTTACTTGAATGAACTGAAATATACTTTGTTACTTCTTAATTTTTCCTCTATGATAAAAATAATTAATTTTCTTAGTAAAAATAAATACCCAAGGATTTGAACGGAATACCCAAGAACCCAAGACCAAGTCAAAATACCCAAGATCTTGGGTAAATACCCAAGCAGTGGTCACGCTGATTGAAAGTCTTTCCTCTGACCCTCTACTTTGAATTCCTGGATCCGCCACTGGTATTGCGAAAAGGATGCCATGCCATGAAATTTGATATTGGCTGTAGTTCGTGAGGAGGGGTGGTTATCTCCTGCAGAAAAAGATTTTGTCCCCCAAACCACCACTGTACATTTGCTGAACAAAAGAATTAACTATAGTAAACCATGGCCTTGTATCACCAATTCCCTCGACTTACTCCTCACTTTCTAACCACACTGTCATCAGCCCACCCCACGCATAATAATAATAAATAATAATAATAATAATAATATTGCTTACAGTCAATGAGCTTGCCAATTAACGGACGTTTTTGCATAGGCCTATATGCGGAAATGTGGGCTAAATCAACCAAACTGCTATTTTAGTTCAGTGTATCAATAAGCCTTTGAGACAATATCCTTCATATTTTGTATTTAGATAGTATGCCTATACGTTGATGAAGAACGAGATCGAGAGCAAGGCAGTGCGATATTACAATATTTTCAGTGTTTAAATCAATACCATTCAAGTCATCTTATTGGGATTGGGATATCGATTTTCATAATAATTATATCAATTTGTTGAAATACCTTGCTTCATTATATAGACTGTAGGATGTACTGCATCAGGCCAAGTAGTTCTGGGAAACCAACAATGACAATTATGTCTTTGGACATCCTTCCCACTGTTAACCCCTGTCCAGACTATCCAATTATATTTAATTAAAAACCTGGAACATGCCTAAATATGGTAATGATAACATCACATCGTGACCATATATAGGCACATGATGACTATGTATGGGCATACAACAGTTTTCTGAAGAAAGTTTGATAGTGTGCATTTGAAACTAATATAAATAAAACGAAACAAAATGATCTCTCGTCAATTTATTGAAACAAAATCATGAAAGTTGAACATGTACGAACAAGCTAGACACAGACATTTCTTCAATTGTCACATTTTAAAACAGACAAGACTACGAGACGCATATTTCTATTGCTTTGATCTTGTACAACGTGGATATTACTCTCAACATAAATCGTGTCCAACACCACCTACTGTTCGCTTAAGTAAGAAAATATATCATATTTATCCCCTTTACACTACTGTACGTGTAAGGCACTGTGTATAGTGTTAGTTATTTAGACTTAAACAATTCTACTCGTTACAACCTAGAAAGTTTGTAGTGAACCTCAGAAGCTGTTAAAACATGATATTCGTTAATAAAAAGACAGTGGTATAATAGTTAATTGATATTTATATATTTATTTATAAAACATACTCTATACGATATCTAAAAAGGAGCAAATAATATGCAATCTAAATTACAGGCTTCCTGTAAGACAAAACATTGATTTTAATCTCTTTAAAAAGTCGCATTTAAAAAGTCGCAACATGAAAGAATAGTTCAAATTTTATTAGATGTTATTCAAAGATGATGTTTCATTATCCTTCCTTCATTTTCAAAGCAAAAACTAATTTCAGTGGCAGTTAGGAATTTGTATTATGCCTAACCATGGAGAAATACAAATTGTAGGTGCTTGTGTGAATACTTTGTGAAGATTACAAAGAATCCCCTCTAAATCTATGGAAATCCTAGTTATGGCAGGTAAGATTTACCCTGTTAGATTCAGAGAACTATTAAAAAAATATTCTAATAGTATTCCCACTCGAATCACTTGCATGATTTCTTGCTAGTATTCGGGAACGTACTGAATATCAGGGAGGGTAAAACATCATTCCTATTTTCAAAATGACATGATTTCAAATTGGTTCATAAGAGATTTGGGCAAATTAACATTTTAAATATGTATACCAAAAAAAAAAAAATAAAAAAAGTCAGTATCTCTTTATGTGGTCTTATATTACATATCATTTTAACAATTGCATAGATATTTGATTATAAAATCAACATAAATATTAATACCGTAAGTTTCTTTGTTTTAACACCTCAGTACATGACTGGGTAGGATATTTCAGTAAGAATTAAATTCTTCTGATTTTACTTGAATTAGTCAATTTATGAAATTTGAAAGTTTTAAGTTTAAAAAATTAAAAGTATTAAATTCTGTTTATAATTTGGTTTGTTTGACTCCAGTACTCACTAGTTCAAGCTGTCAGAGAATGTATTGTAATTACAATAAAAATATGATAAAAAAAACATATATTTTATTTAAAAAACACAAGAAAATATGTTATTTAATGTTAGAAATAGCTGAAAATGCACATCCTCAGATTATGTGATAAAAATGTTAATTAATGTGTTCAAAAGGATACTAAGATAATTTATAATCAAAATATTGTCACCAGATTTCATGCATTCTATCCGGTTATCAGCGCATGTAAATTCATTTCTACAAATCAGTCTCTAATTAGTTAATATAATATATTATCACTTATATATCTCAATTTCTAAATAAGTATATCATAATTCTTATAAAATACGAATATGTCCAATTCATCTATAGAGAGGATTTGCAATCTCACAACAAAGATAACAAATACTGTTACGTCATCATTTTAGGCTATGAAACCAATCCCCAATTTTATCTGTCAGAGTATATTTGTGTATTATGAGCTGATCTCCATTTATATCTCGATTTTATGAGAATTACTGATTATTAAGCTGTGATTAAACCTATGATATTAAAATAAATATACTGCTGTCAAACAGGAGCAATCAGAACTTGTTTGTCCTAGCTCATGTCAAAAAAACAGACCTTAGGGGCCAGGCCAGATCCTCTGTTCTTGTACATATTACACAAGTTGGCTAAATTGGTTTGCATCCGTAGTGAGCCAAAAATAAATATGCAATATAATCGTACTTGTTATCACTTTCGAAAAGCTCTGTACTCTGTACTATAACGTTTATCTCATAATTTTTGCATGATCCCATATCGTGCCCATATATGGGCACGATAAAAATCATATCTTGCCAATATACCAGCATTATATTTTTAAGAAAATGTTTCATTTTCTATTATAAAATTTTAGAGAAATAAATGTTCTTTTGAACTTGAACTAATAAAGTCATATCACGCCCATATACGGGCATGTTAAATTCTTACTATGCCCATATATTGACAAATGTCTGATTTTTTGTCACTCAACAGTGTTAACAGAGTTTTAGATTCCAAATCCTCACTAACGCTCATGATTTACAGCTTTTATATACTACAGTATACATACATTATTATTTTTACCTTAAAACTAATAATTCCTCCTCTCATTTAATGAAAGGAAGTCAAGCTCTTCTCGCTCATTATAATTAAAAAACTGTTAAAATTAATCAATTTAGTATCAAAGTCTGAAATTCTCTTATAAAATGTGCCGTGATATACAAAGAAATTGGTAAGATCATACTGGAGAAGGTCCATATATGAATGCAATAAAAAATGTATCGAAGCTAAATGGACAAATATGGACATGTATTAGCACGTATTGGCCTATTTCCATATAAGTCCCATTACACAGACTACCAGTGGTATTATATCACTCTGGTCCATATCACCGACATATAGAGACTACTCTTGAGAAAATAGACCTTATTCAATTTACCCAAAATTACTAGAAAAACTCACAAAATGGGTATGTATTCTTCCAATGTCATATGGGAAAACAGATTAAAAAGTTAAAAAAATATAAAAATAGAGGTAATTACTTTTCAATATTTAAGTAGACAACCTTAAATTTAAGATAGTCTTAATCATTTTATATGAAACCAGAAATACTCCACTCTCTAATCTAAATACAACAAAATAAAGTACAATATATTAGTATATATTCATAAGATATCAACATAATAGAAAAAATTCCATCATATTTAATTTTTTTTTAAATATCAAAATTTATGAAAAATAAAAATGAAAATGTATACAAGAAAAACATAACAAAATCAAAGAATTTGGTCATTATTATAAGCTGTGAAAGAAAATCAACTAGAAAAATAAGAAAAATTCTTTATTTGGCTTTATCCTTCTCTATGATAAATTACTGATACATTCACACAACAGCTAAGAAGCCAAAATTTTGGACATCTATTTTAGGTTGGCGTAGTGGTCGAATGAATCCATATACTCTCGAACAGCATGATAACAAAAGCCATATTGCTCCTGAAAGATAACAAAATTAAATCAATATATTTCTATTTTATTTTTCTGTCATTTATTTAGCACCTTTCTTTGATAGCACATTTTATATACCACATACATAGACATACAGACATCTCATTTATTAAAAAGCAGGTAATAACTTAAAAAATCACTCCTATGATGTACTATCACCTTTAATGACAGCACTTTTCTGCCCGGTCGCGCTGTAATCTCTAGACCCCACATTAAGGTTGCTATGTAACTTATGACACGCATGAATATAAAAGGGGAATGCAGCCTCTACGATGAGATAGATTGGCCAAAGACCCTCGGGAAGATAGTAGGCTATGGTCTCCACATCACGGAGGGGCAATAGATTTCACCATTCCCCTCATAAGCAGTCAATATTTGTACAATATTACATCTCAAAACCCACAGTACATAAGAGCTGGCAAGTGACCACTTTGCTACTATTTGAACTATTATTATGATCATCATTTTTGTATCAGACGTATACAGTATTATTGCATTTACCAATAATACTGTATTATTGTTAAGTACAATAATACTGTTTTATTGTACTTACCAAGAATAATATATAACAAATTGCAAAAAAACAAACAATTTGAGTACTATTTAGAGTTAAATAGATTCATTTCCTTTATCTACTTAATCTATATGAACGAATTACCACTTTGTTAAAGATTCATGTACATTAGATTTTTTACAGCTAACTTGCATTTAAATCCAGAAGCATAGGAATGAATGCAATCACCTTTCACAATTAATATTGTTATAACAAGCAAAAAAAATCGTCATAATATTTAAAATACTTACAAAGGTTTGAACCATGTGAGGGCGCTGCTGCCGTAGCGTCCTTACTGTTTGGAAGACGTCAATCACTCCTTCTGCTTTGACACGTTCAAGCATTATACTGAGAGCTATAAAGACACCAGTACGCCCAGCTCCACCACTAGACAGTGTAAACAAACAAGTAAATATTTAGGCGTTACATTATGAGGATCCCATCAAAGCTAAAATCTAGTTAGACACTGGATTATAAAGAAGTTGAAAAGACATGAACAATTTGGAATCAGAAAAATTATAAATAATTGTGTTGGAAGCGTGTTCCAGCATTTAGAGGCAGATATGAAGATAGTGCGCATCACCTGTACTTACCTCTAGGAAGAAGTTGTGGAGGCATGCAATGGGACAAAATGAATGGAACAACAAATGTGTCGATGATTGATGAGGTGGTGTAAATAACCAGTGTCGCGTGATACAAAATCCACCAGTCAAATGACAAGGACCTACTTAGGTGTGTTATAATACAGAATATAAAAAATATAATCATTATCATACTAACCTGCAATGTACAACAATCGGAAAGGTTGAGTGGATCGATTCTTGATACTTGTGAACCTTTCCGATCAAGTCGACTAGACCTGTCCCACTGCTGGGAGCGCCTGAATGAGGCCAGCCAACATAGTGATACTGAAATACACTCCTTGACTCACCACCCTAAATAGAAATGGAATAGTCTAATAGTTGAAGCAAATATCAAGATTAAAATTATTTATTTCTTTATAGATGATAAATTTGTATCACTGTGTACATGAGCAATGAATCTTTCTGATTAATGTTCAGATATAATATTTATAATTGTATTTGAAATATTATTCAAACAATAATATTTACAACAATCGAAAAGACAAATTTAATGAGCTATATTTGAATTTTTTTTATTTAAAAAAATATTTATTCAGACATTGCAGAGATACCAATTAACAAATGATACTTAAGCAATACATTTCATATTTTAATTTATTTTATTACAATAATAACATATTTCAAATAAACTGTAAAAATGTTTAAATTATTAACAATTATGTTGAACTTCAATGCAGTCCTATATATAAAAATGTATGTGTAATATATCTATAGAAATAGGGTTATAGATTATATGTATGTACACATCTTATATATATATATATAGTTATTTATTTATTTATATTAGTAAGTTGTAGTTTTACCTACCAGTACTTTAAGCGTAACTGCACAACTTTCTGTGTGCTTTGAATTCCAAAGTACCAGTGGAAGGTCACTTATTATTTTTTATATTATTATAGTGCAAAGTATTTTCAAGTACAGATTTAATAGAACAAAATAATCATTCATTATCTATTAATAAATTTGATATAAATAGTGATTCTATCCAAAGAGATGCTTGTATTGCCTCAAATTTACTAAAAGCTGGTAATTCCATCAGGACACAACCAACAAGGACAAACAATGATTCAAAAAACAGGCAAGATAGAAAAATATGAAAAACAATGGCACTGCCAGAGACTCGAAGAAGAGTGAACTAAAGTCCTTGAGAGAGGTCTAAAGCCTTTGAAAAGCACTCTCAAACTCTAAAAAGGCTTTTTAAAGCAGTGTTCTCCAACAAAATGATTAGCTCTTTCCTTGAAAGGGGGAGGGGGAGGGGAAAGGGCCTGTCGGGTACTCCAACAGGGATCCTATGCCCTCCTGGTTTTCTTGATGGTGCAACCATTAACAAAAAAGCTCTACTAGTGCACAAACTATTAGTAGAAGCTTCAAATTTAAATTGCTTAATAACTATGTCTCGGTGATTCTAGAGACGTGTGCCTAGAGAGATTAGCAAGCAGCAAAAAATCTTTATCATAGCTGTCTGCCTATATTAATATGAATCTAAGGGGTAAGGACAGTACAGCAGCCAATCACAGCAAGATTCGGTCAGATATAAGTCTAAATGATGAGAGTAAGTACGGCAAGGCAGACATATCACAGCAAGAGTTAGTCACATATAAAGTCTAAATATTGAGGGTAAGTACCGCAAAGTAGCCAATCACAGCAAACTGTTTGTAAGATATAAATCTAAATGATGAGTGGGTGCTCAGCAAAGCAGCGAAACACAGCAAAGAATCATTCAAACCCACTAGATACACATACTGTACTAAAAAGTTGTCCTGATATAATGAATAATACTAGAGTGTGGGAATTTTATATTCTAAAAGGTCTATTCAGAAACAGTACAAAGAATAATATTCATGAAGTCTATAGGTGGTATAAACAGCTAAAACTTTACATGAAAATAATGAAGACAAGAATTCTGTACTTCTAAGTAGTGTATAAAGTAATGCTTAGTAGTAGGTGTAATAGTTAAGCAATATAGTAGTAGTAGGAGCATCATAGTAGTAGTAATAGTAGTAGTAGTGTAGAAGTGGTAGTAGTAGTAGCATAGTCATCGTGTAGTCATCTTTCCACCCAGGTCACTGTGATGTGAAGCTGGTGGCAAGAACTTGGTTAAAATGGTCAGTTGCCTTGGCAACTGCTGGGTGGCAACGGTTGGATGGCAATATTTGGGTGGCAATGCCAGGTAGCAACAGGCAGGCTGGCAACAGACAGGATCCTCTATATTAGCAGTAGCAGAATTAGCAGCAGTGTTAGTATTACCATAGTGCCTTGGGTTTAAGCCCACTCATACTTTCTATATGGTTTATGCATACCAGTACATTAATGGGCAAAAGCTATGGGTATTATTTAACTGATAGGCTTACATAAATACTTTCAGGAGAAAGATTGGCTTTGAATTGGGCATGTATTGTTTATCTGCCTTTCAATTTTGCCAGCTTTATAAAGTTAAAAAAGTTTTCCAAAATGTGGATTTCCTAGGTATGCTCTGCAAAAATCAGTTCAATTTCATGTTTTGGTGGGCTTAGACTCAAGGAACTACAGTAGTAGCAGCACCAGCAGTCTTATTAGCTGTAATCGTATGAACAGTAGCTTTAATAGACAGTGATGTGGTAGTGGAAATACACTTAATTTCAAATGTTCTGATAACGCTCTAAAAGGCAATTATCAAAAGCACTGAGGTACCTGGACAACTTACTGATAATGATTTAACAATAGTGTTGTAATAATGTCTAAAAATGTAATATTATAAGCAATAAGGTACCTCTGGCAGTAAAACTGAAGGGGGAAAGAACTTTGAATCTAATTTTTTTTTAAATTGTTTCATACAAAGCTATGATCTTTGCTATGGTCAAATTCTACAGCCAGATGCATATACTTACATATGTCTATTGATGGTGTATCAGAGGAATGAAATAAAAATATATAAATAATTTGAAAACAGTAATGAAACCAATATTCAGAATTTTAATTCCAAAACATTAATTACATTTAAAATATAATAAAAACATAAAAGGATAAGATTGTAAAAAATTCAATTCATTCTTTTGGCCAGTCAAAAAAAAAAAAATTACATATTAACAATAACGAAAATATTTACAGTGTAATAAATATTGTACTTAGTCTCTGTAAGTTGTGAACAAAAAAAAAAAACATATATTGCATATGGTGTATCCAAGCTGTAGTTTCCAATTTCCAAATAGTAGGATTTTTTTTTTTTTTTTTTTTGCAGTTTTATTTTTTTGCTTTTATTGGTCTCTGACTGTACATGTCTGTATAAATATGATTTTAATATATATTAGTAAATTGAATTATTAAGAAGCCAAGGTTGAAATACATACATAAACTTGTTTGCAACATCATATCCCCAAAAGACAGGAAAAGAATTGCCAACTATTCGACAAGTGTAATATTATAAAGAGCTACAAACCTCGGAATATATTTCCGCTAACTAGAACCTAGCGTTTATCAGAACCCTGCCTTGTACAGCTTTAAGCTATGCCGTTATTGCTATTGCAAAGATAACGTAAAGCAATTGTATATAAGGCCGGGCACTCACTGCATTCTACGGTTGTCGGCCGATGAGTTTCTGTGGAGAATGCAAGGCCGCAATGCACGCGCAACGGATCATTTTTTATGAAGATTCATTCAGACTGCCATAATAAACAGATGGCGTTGTGTTGTCTAGCGTTCACAGGGAACAGAGTTGGATTTGTCGGCCGACAGTTGTAAGACTGTCGTGCAACGCAGTGTGTGCCCGGCTTAAGAGGAAGCTGTTTTGGTTGAAGCATTGAGAGGCAGGGAACGATAACTAAGAGATACACATACCAGTGAACTGTTCTCTACCTTTGTGTTTGTGACCTGAAATTCACGGACTATGTATTCGCTTCCTTCTACTTCCCGTTGCTCTTTCACTTGCACTGCGATTGTGTCATGTACCACTGGAGTATTGTCGTCTGGCCAATACTTTGTACACCTCTCCTAGTTAAAAAAAATGAAAAAAAGAAAATAATAAATACGAAATTTAATTTGGCATTTTATCGTCAAAGATTTACATCAAGGTAAAAATAGCTGAACAGCAGATTCCACTGACATATTCCTTAATAATTTTAGTATTTGTAAGTATAAAATTAGGTAATATTTTGAGTAAGTGTTTTTTCAGTCATGTGTTTTATGTATTCCATTCTGTAAGTGGGGTCCTCAATGCTGTCGAATGTGAATTAAAATAAAGTAAAATAAATGTAATTTATCTTCAATCTCAACTATGCTTGAAAGTCATTTTTTACTATCCCTTCTTTTCCTATGAAAATACAGCTTTAATTTTCTGTTGATTCACTTTGCAATGAACTCCTTTATATTAAACATAACACAACAATCTTTTAAAATTAATTTAAAAGCCAACAACAATAAGAATGTTATCACAAAAAGTATTTCAAAAATTCACCATATTATCATGATATATACAGTATAATAATATATAAACATGTTTAAATACCTGTCCATTTTCTTCTAAATCTGTCATCATGATGATGCAAGATGTTCGTTCATCCCAAACCATTCTCCAGAAATCTCCAATAGTATCTTTGGTTGGACCTTGTGTGGCTATGTACATGGATTTGTATTCGTAGCCCTGTGGTAAATAAAAAAAAAAAAATTACATGAGTGCCTATTGTTGGGAGATAAGCACATGATATCCATTATTTTACCATGACCAACAACAATACCACTACCGTAACAAAAACCGTAGCATCATCAATACCAATAATAACACCACCACTATCATAATCAACACTACCGCTACTACCATCACTAACACACCGACTAAAATAACCGGCACCATCACTACTATAACCACCAATACCCTAACCAAAATGACCACTATCATAATCAAAACCACAATTACCAAAGCCAACACCACCAATACAAACCAAAATGACAACTATCATAATCAAAACCACCACTACAATAACCAACACCAATACCACTACCCAAAAAAAAATAAACCACCAGTACCTTAATCAATACCATTTCTAACACCACCACTATCATAATCAACACTATAATAAACAACCACTTTCATAACCAACACCACCACTACAATAACCAACATCATTACTACCATAATCAACACCACTACTAGCATAACCACACCAACCACTACCATAACCAATACCAATACTGTAACCGACACTGCCAATAACAATACCACAAGAAACAACCACCACTACCATTTCTAACACAACGACTAACATAACCAACGAACCACTACAATAATAAAGACCACCACTACCAAAATCAACACTACTTCGAACTTACATCAATATAGGAAGCATTTATGTAGTCGGAGTGTTCTTTGCCAATCAACCGCTGCAGTTTCACTCGGTTGTAATTAACTGCAAATAAAAGAAAAAATTAATTAAAAAAATCAATAAACAATAAAAAAAATTAATTTCATTCAAACAAAAAAAGGTAACTTGCTACCTAGAGGATAGAAGATGTTATATGAACTAAATTTTATTTACTAAATTTATGTAACTTACATGGTATCACTTGTAATAATCTATTTTTTATCTTGTTAGGATCCAGTGTTCCATCCTTTTGTGTTAGATGTGAAGTTGGGATTTGTGTCACTCGCTTCATGAAAAATAAAAAAGCAGATTCTCAATCAGCAAAATTATTGAAATAGCGCAGGATACAGTACATATCTAATACAACTTTCATCTATCGCCATGGATTTAGGCATTTGGAGATTTTAAAGGGCCAGTCTATTTAATGAGTGCTATTGAGATTACTGGGGTATCACCAGCGAAATATCATATAATATTACAATGTTCCTCTAACTTTTTTAATCATCTGAAAAAAGTAAACAAAATTGAAGGAACAAAGCAGGCTTATATACAATTCACACAAGACAAATGTTAAAAGTGACACATGTTATGTACTTATTAATCGACTTAACCAGAGTGAAATTTAACCTGGATTAAGAGTAGGGAGAGCTGCGTAAAAAATGGTATAATACACATACAGTCAAGATGAGCATGACACCACAGTGATAGATAAGCTGCACTCTGCTTGCATGTACACAGATGCATGCTAAATATCTCAGGAGTTCCTTCATTAGTATGTGATATATCAGGTGTCCTATGCAGCATTTTGTCTCATGTCAACTGGGTATCACCTGCAATAGAAAATACATTACTATACTCTCCTTTCGGATTAGGAGGAAATAAAATTTTGTTTACGTCTCACCCTGAATTCCAGTTCCAAGTTTGTGAAATCTGAATTTGATGGCTTTAAAATGAGATCAGACCATTTCTGTTGCATGCTGGTTACATCAATTTCTGATTGATTGTACAAGTACTCCTCCATAAGTGCTTGATGTATAAAAACATACTGGACCTAAAAAAAAACACCATAAAATAATACTTAAACATAAGATACATCAATGTCAATAACATACAAACAATAATAGTATCTACCTTGACAGACCCTTTACAAGACACTACCCTAGCAAACCCATTATTTACAACCTACACTAATGAGATACAATCATACAATCATAATTTCGTAGTCTGATCTGCACATGCTCATATCAAGGTCAACCGACATAAACAAACACATGCCACATATACACAACATAGGTTTATGTTGATTGACTTTAAAGGCAATCACGGTTCAGACTATGAGATGGCTTATTTGCCCGTCTAGAATTCTATAAGATCTAACCCCACCAAACACACATATACACTGCCAGACTCTCAAAATCCTCAGAACCAAGCAAGACCCAAAGGATGCCTAGACTATAAGCACACTGTGCCTTGCTAGACCTCTCAAACAACCTATACTCTACGTACTGTAATATACTGCTATTATATTAGTACCTGTTAAGCTGCATAATAGAAATCTTACATTACAACATGTATTATGTTAAAAGTTGCTTTTCACTTCTTAATTTTTATGTTGCTCTACTACTCTAACAAATGCTCAGCAATAGGCCTACTAATAAAGTGGAACTGTGTGAACTCTTACCTGTGACTGAACCAAAAGATTTCTTTGACCTCTGATCTTGGATACAAAGTTGTATATGTCTACTTGCTTCTCAGCTACCATTTGATCCAACATGGCGTCAATCACAATATACGTTCCTGTTCGACCAACACCAGCACTTTTGGCAGAAATATATTAAATGTTAATTATCGTCTTGTAGAATACAAATAATATCAAAAGAATTAATACATGTAAATTTGAGAATAATTTTACTGTGAGCATAAACAAAAACTAATGTGAGATAGTGATCAGAAATAGCAGTGGATATTGCTACTAAAGCATCCAAAACAACACTGTAAACGTACACAAACACGTTTGTTTGTAGCCTGGGTTCCAGGCCCTAATATGGGTTACTCACGCTTTATTGCACTTAGCGCATGCCATACCTAATTCAATTGGCGTTCTTTTTTCGGATTAGGGATCATTCATGCGTACGATTTCCCACATCAAATTCAACGTGGGATATCGTATGCAAGGCTGATTTTTGTAAATCACGTTTTATTAAGGAGGACTATTTTTTAGTCATGCCTAACTTGTCGACACGAGCGACTCAGTTTTGTGGCTCTGAACGTGTGAACATTGTGATTGGTTGAACTTGTTTATTTCGGTCCGTCCATTTATCCAAATACGGAATATAAGATTACGTCATTTTTTGGCATCCTGGTACCTGCATTCAGTGTTTTACAAGTCGCTTATTCCGTATCTATATTAACTTCTCATTGGTGGCGCTGTCCAGAATGAGAAAAATAATAAAAAATAAGAGACTTGTGGAAAGCCTAGTTTGTTTGTGGATCCAGGCCCTGTGCTGGTTGTTCAGTTGGACTGACACTCCGGCAAGGTCTATTACCATTTGAAGATTATCACAAAAATTATGTTGGTAGTTATGCCGTTTTGTTTTGTAGTACGATGATTTCAATAGACAAAAAACAAAGACGAATGGTGAACTAAGGGGTAAGAAATGATGATACTGTACTAACCTGCAGTGAACTGTGAGTGGTCCTATATCGCCGTTGGACGTTGGCTTCGGTACCATCTGTCGTATACGTTTGATGAAAGACAGCATGGTATATGGATAGTCAGGAATCCCAAAATCAGGCCAGCCAATGAAATGGTACTGTTGGATAGATCTGGACTCACTTTCATAATCAGACTGCAATTAATAAAAATAAAATCATAATAGAATGATGTTGAAGAAATAAAGTTTATTCATTCATAGGAGTTACTAATAACTTTGCAACAGAATGCATTTTATATTGCGGATTAAAATCATATGAGATCTCTATCACATAACTCCTTGCTAAATCTTTAACACTAGTTTCATACTGTAAACAAAATTCCAGACACAACCCAGGATTTTCCAACACCTGGACTCCAGAGTTTTGGTCAGTGTAAACAACAGAAAGTATGACTCAAACGGCCGAACATTTTCAATGTGCAGCCTGCATTCAGCATTGGGCAACTACTGTACACACTGGAGTCGCCAGTGGGTGCCTGCGTTGTAGTTTAATTGTGTGTGGTAGGGTTCAGCTGGCACCTACTGCAGCTGGTGTCAGGTAGGTCTAGTCTATGCTTGCGCCAGTCTACGCCAATTTGTCACAACAGTTAAGTATGCTTTGTAAGTGTGATATTTCTACACACCAATAAAATAAATTATTTTCTATAACAATTATTA
This sequence comes from Anneissia japonica, assembly GCF_011630105.1. Classification (NCBI taxonomy): domain Eukaryota; kingdom Metazoa; phylum Echinodermata; class Crinoidea; order Comatulida; family Comatulidae; genus Anneissia; species Anneissia japonica. Next base: position 507,504 of record NW_022736945.1, on the reverse strand, counting down.
AATCTTCAATCTACTCACATTTTGGATGCGGAATTTGCGAATGACATATTCGCACGTCTTCACCGTATCCTCCAGAGTGATGGTGAACTGTTCAAATTCCTGTGAGCCTGAATCTGGCCAATACTGAGCACATTTTTCCTGAAAAATATCAAGCGTATGAATTAATAAAAAAAGGTTTACCATGTATTGTAAACTGGAATGAAATTATACTTCAGGCTTACCTTATGGTTAGCAATAATATGACACCCAGAAAGAAAAAAAACAAACAAAAAAACAGAGGGCGGGTCGTGGGAGACTATACCATGTATGCATAAGCAAACGTGTCCTAATGAAAAACTAGGGGTATATATCAGCATGGCCTCATAGTTCAGTTGGTAGAGTAACCGAACGGTAACTGGAGGTTCTTTAGCTCAAATCACATTAGGAGCTTTCTAAAAAATGTATCACATGTATCTATATGAAATTATGTGGTTTTAGGGAATGGCCTTGATGATTTAAAACATGATTCTGAGATAGCAAAGTATCCTAAGCACCAAGCTACAGCTAAATTTCATTCAAATATTGAAAAGTTCCTTGTTTCTTACTCTTCCTTTCTCAAATGTCTTTGTGAGCATGACAATAGCTGGTGAGTTTTGCTCCCAAATCATCCGCCAGAAATCCACAACTGTCTCTTCTTTAGGTCCTGTTTGAAGAAACGATAAATTTGAATCATATTCACACTGAACCCAGATTCAATTATTTAAAGATTCAGAAACCATTCACCAAACAAACATCACAACATGCAATGCAAAATGAACAGATGTCATATTCATTTCTAACTATGTATTATGGGGAAGGGGAGTTACCCCACCAAAGTCTTAGTCACTAGCATACAATATTACAAAAACTATATACACTTTATTTTTTTTTTATTGCCACTCAAATCAGGTCATATGATAAAATGTAAAAGAGACATAATACAATTTTTTGTATTATATATATGATTAATACAAAGGCAATGGATATCTAGATAGAATGAAATAACATTTGTTCATTTACACAGTATTTATGTGACAACAAGCAAGTGAGGGCGCACACACTCTAACCTCTAACCTTCAGGACAAATATGAAATACAGCTGGGTAAAATAAACATTTTCTAATAAAAAAAATGAACTAACAATCTTACCTTGGGCTGCAATGAATTTATTGTTGAAATCATAACCCTGAAATCAAAGAAGTACAACGAGATAAAAACAAGATAACATTATACTACGGTAATGCTACAAAGGTGTGTGCACTGTTAAGAAACTTGAAAAACACAATACAATATTCAAATTTATGACAGTAAACAACATCATCCTAGAAGATTATACAGCACACTTTCTATCACAGTAGACATCACTTAAGCCATGGTTCCTGAGTACATTATGGCCCAAGTTAAAAAAACACAGTATGGGATTTTCTCCTGGTGCACTGCTCAATTCAACACAAGAATGACCCCACTTATCTTTTGGTGGGTTTCACATACCGATAATTATAACATCCCTGGGGCAATGACAACTACATAGACGTATTATAATAAAAATGAACGGAGTGAATAAAATTGAGAAAACTTACATCCACATAGCATGCATTGATGTAGTCTGATCCAGGTTCTCCATCTATCTCATTAAGAATTACACGACTCTGATCATCTGATGGTTACAGGGAAGTAAAAATAAGTAATTTTATTAGTACCTTAATTTCCTCATTATCATTTATTATTTTCACAGACCAAACTATCAAGCGAGTCGAGTGACCGAGCGGTAAGCAGGGGCACTGCCAATTACAGGTTTAACATCAGCGCTGGTTTGAGTCGCTCCTCGCCCAGGGTTCGGTTGGTAGAACAAAGTCTTCTTAGATAAGGACTTAAAATAGAGGTCCTGTGTATACATTGGACTTGTGTGCACTTTAAAGAACGCGTAACAGCTTTCAGAAGAAAAGAATAGGGGGTTACTCCGATGCTGTGATTCTTCTCAGCCACTGTCGTGGAATGACGTGAACATATAGTTAATATAAGCACCTCTTTACAGTGGTTAGGTAGTCACAGATCACAGCCATACACAATTCAGCATAATAATAATAATAACTGTCGACTTAATAGAGCGCATATTATGGAGACGCTTAACATAAATATGAATAACCATACAAAGAAAGTAATACTTAAACTAACCCTATTCCTTAAATTTAAGCATGGTTTGGCTCCAATGAGTTCATCCGCCCTTTATTTAGCTATTTTTCTTATTGCTGCTGGGTCACCATTCACCTTCCCACCCAAAGGTCGCTCTCCCCCACCGGACACCATCCCAGTATTTCCAAATAAAGGTTTCGGGGTTAAAATTAAAGAAATTTTGTATTGAACAGAAATGTTTTCAAACTAGACTTAAATAGCTCCATAGAACTGGCATCTTTTATTGAGTCAGGTAAGTTGTTCCATAATTGTGAGGACGCAACTGAAAATGAACAGTTGCCATATCGTCACCGTTTTCACAAATTGACAGAAACTTCAAAATCATATTTTTTCAATTTTTTTTTCTTTGACATTTTGATTATGTACATTGAACTTTACCTTTTCATCTAATTTTTAAAAGTGGAACTACACTAATTAGATAATTAAGCTAATTACCTGTTGCGCACAAACCGAGAAAAATGGATTTTTCGTTTTCATGAACAGACACAAACTTTCATTGAGTTATTAAAAGACGCGCGTACGGCTTTGCAATCGTTGTGATCGCTATGTAAGGCCTAGCTTGGCTAGGACTAAATGTAAAAATTAGATTTCCCTAGCTTACTCAGGCATTCCGGTACCCTTCTTGCAGTATAACTTGGAAAAGGTCTATACACTTGCATCAAATGTGGAATTATTCGTAAAAACATAATAAATAAAGCAGGATAAGCCAAGATTGTAGGCTTGTATTCGCCCTTGACTACAATGATTAACACATAGCTGAAATACAGTTTGTGCAAGTTTGTGCCTTAACAACGGGTGCGCATAGAGTTTTAACGAAGAGACAAAAACTTCACTCTACGTGTAAACAACATAAGCTGTGTTTATTCTGATCGTTTTCACGAACAGATACAGAACTTTTCACGCTAATTAACAAGTTGATTAAAGTTAAGAAAAGAAAAATAAATTACACATTTGGATTGTTTAATGTAAAAAAATATTCAAAATTCCGTTATCTTGATAGTGAAATTTACGGATTTGTGAAGTAGTCCACTTCAAACGCGTTTTTTCCTCAAAATGTTGTTTTCGTCGAAATTTAAGTTTGGGTCTCTTAGTGAAAACGGTGACGATAGGTCTGTGTACAATATTTCTGTATTACAAGGAGGTTCTTCCATGCAGACATTAGAGTGCGTTTTGTGTGGTATGCTGGTATCAGATCCATTAAATACTGCGGTGTATAATGAAGTCTGGTCTTAAATATGATTAAATTATTTTGAAAACAATTCGTTTGGAAATTTCAAACCAATGAGGGTTACTAAGGACACGTGAGATTTGTTCATACCTCTTTGTTTTTGTATATTTCTTGCTGCACAATTTTGTATTCTTTGCAATTTGGCAATTTCACACTTTTTTTTTTTTTTTTTGAGACCCAAACAGTGAACCACTGCAGTAATCTAGTCTAGATGTAACATAATGACGCTGCGAGTTATGGGTTATGCTCCTACCTTTACCTATCATCTCAACAACTATCATCAAATTACCAACGCCAAAATTTCCACCACCCACACTAATAGCACAACAATTGAAATTGTTGTCATTACCATAACTATCTGTGCGACATGCCATCACAATGTCGCCCTCAATGGTACTTACATGCCAGAATATTGATGTATCTGTTCTTTCCCTTATTCTCTGCCATATTACTAGCTTCTGTTGTAATAACTCTCGATGACTGTGGTAAAGACTGTTAAATAACAAAACCAAAATTAGTCATAAACAAATTCTAAAACATCATCCCTTTGTTGTAGAATAATATATGAACCACCAAAAAGCTGCACACCCTAGGCGATCTAGCCAACATACCACACTGAAATTCTGTTATAACCAAATCCCTTCATTTCACTGCCTTTATAGAGGTTTGATGTATTGACCACTAGGGTGTTGTCATCCTTAATAAAAAATAGCTGATTTCTTCATGTATGTTTAAGGGTATAAATAAAGGTAAACATCAAAATTCATAAAGAAAGTAAACATTATACCCAACTACCAGAAAAGCCTATCAAAAATCAATTGGAGATTAGCCTAACTATGTGGGGCAAACATTAAACAGCGGACACCCTCATTTTGGCACACTAGCCTGTCATTAAAATGTTCGTCCTGTACCAACGTGCATTGACTAAATTTTATGGTGTCAATTAAATTGTATTTAATTTTCTAAGTGTGCAAACCATTAAAAAAAAAGCTGAAAAATTGGAGGACTTAGTGCTCTATAGTTAATCAGTGTCCATTAGGCTAGGGGGCAATGTTGCTTATTGTTGTGCAATACATAATTTTATCAAGGATCGAATCTATTATCCTGGAAATATAACTAATACACTAACTTAACGACATATCACCATGGAGACATATCATATCACAAGCATATAATCAACAACATTGAACACAAGAAGGAGAGACAGAGATTTCCATGCTGTTGGTGCAACGTGCACAAATCTGCTCCCTACACGAAGGCGTTTCTCAATACCATAAATGCATCTTGGTTGCAAACAAGAAAAGAAGGGTCTACTGTACCATGCTACCACATTATATTGAAATAAAAAAAAAAAAAAAAAAACCAAACACCAGAGGGAGGTAAAAAGAATAGAAGGAAGCAAGACCATTTGACCAAGTGGTTTTTATCATGCAAAGCAAGACATGTGGTGCAACTCGTGGGCCAGTAATGTCACCTTGTATTCCTGATTAAATAGTTTGTCGCCATCCCTGTGTTTTTCCTCGAAGGTGGGCTGAAGTCTCTCTACTGAGATAGCTGGATATTCTAGAACAAAACAAATAAAGCTTAACTTGGAAAAGGAACAGAGACCAGTATACTGGCATGAGTATACTGAATATGTTACATTCACTTACAGAATTATTAATTATATATTACAGGCATATTTGGCTGCTTGTTTTGAACTCAACTTGCCAAAAGCATACAAGAAAACTGTATCATGATCAGTTATGCAGAAAATTTTTAATGTTTTAATCATTTCTTTTGCATCCAACAGCAAGCAACCTGCCAATCACTGCATGAAACAATGTTGGCTTTATAAACTAAGTCTCTTCATCAGGCTGGTATTAGAAGGCAAGTCATGGGAGCATCTTGGATATAAACATGGTCTTCCACATTTATCTTACACCTATCCTAACCAAATTTAGAAAATTTTAATTGTATACCATCATTACTATTAACTTGGAGGTATTATAGTATAATATAATTAAAATTATATATAAAAAATGAAAGACAAAATACTTTGTTGCATAAAATAAATAATTAAAACAACACAAACCTTGTAAGTATCCGGTGTTGTCCCTACTCCCAAGTTCAAGTGGACCATCAAATTGTTGTCGTCTTCCACTACCACTACCAAAGAAACGTTCTCTTAAATAATGACGTCTATTTCTGCAAAGAACATAAAGAGCAATTGTTTTTAATAAAACTTATACAAGTTATATAAACATACATACATATATTTAGTCATGTGTATATATACATATCACATTCTGTATATAAAACACTATGTTCCTATATTTAAGGACGGTTTTCCTTGGGTGGTTATATTTTATAGGGGTTTGGTAATATGGGATGGTGATTGGGGAAAAAATGGAGAAAACTAAGGACTAAGGTAAGGACTGGGGACTGTGTGTTGGCAATGGAGAGAGGAAGAATAGTAGAAAAAAGCGATGGGAAACGCGTGCGAGAGATCTATCTATCGTCCGATAAATACAGGCCATTCTGAAGTGAGGGTCATCGTACTTGCTGAGGCACGGACTAACTTGTACAGTAACTTTCTAAGGGGTCACTTCGTGGGTGAGCTACCCAGTAAACCGGTACCAGCTATTCTTGTCTAGCCACCAGTCTGTCGACCAGTACACATTGGTAACCCCCTACTCATCTTGAAAGATATACTGGGTTCTTTATAGTGCACATGAGCCAATTGTACACTGGACCTACGGTTTATAGTCCTTATCCGAGAACACTGGTTCCACCTCCAGAACCATAGGCGAGTGTGCTGTTGGATCCAGCACCAATATTATGGCTGTACATTGCCGCGCCCCTGCCTTAACCCCTCAGGCATTCAACTCAATATATAGGAGCAGATAGAGAATAGGGATAGTGGTGATAAATTTAAGATTCGAAAAGTGTATGTGGAAATGTGAATATGGGTTGGATAAGGAGGTGGTAAGGAGGTGGAAAAGTGGTTGGGGGAAGGGAATGAATCTAGTGGGAGTGTGAAATAGGAGTGGAAAGTGGAAGGGGAGGTAAATGAATATGGAGATTTCATGCATATGTGCATGTGTGTGTGGTCCCTTTCTCAACTAAATATCAATAAAGTAACACTAACGGTTGATATACTTACATGGACATAACCGCCACAAGAACAACGACAACTATGACTAAGATTACAACAATTGAAACCACAACTATCATTCCTGTATTGTTTTCTGTTGATGACAATTTCAAGAAAATAGAGGTAAAATATCAATGTAAATTGGATTTTATTAGCATTAAATTGTAATGTCGTGTATTTTTAATATCATATATCATTATTACTCTATCATTTCGTGTTTATAATTATTACTATCTTCATTGTTATCTTTATCATAATACTGTATTTAAAATTTGAAGGTTTGCATGGCAAGTCTCAATAACAAAATAACAAATTCCCTCACAGGTGTAAAACTGACTCTCACACAAGTGTACAAGTAACTCTCACACTGGTGTAGAACTCTCACATAGGTGTACAATTAACTCTCACACAGGTGTACACTCTCACACAGGTGTACAAATAACTCTCACACAGGTGTACAATTAACTCTCTCACACTGCATGAAGTTCAACGGAGAATCTGACACCAAACACACACTGCACATGCACAGTTTATTTTCTAAAACTGTACGTCCATCTCACACTGTATCAAGTTCAGAGAATCTCTCACAAAATATACATACAATATACTAATTTTTCAATTCTCTTTACAAATCGATATTGAACTCTCACACATAATATGCTTCAAATCTCACTCAAGACACACACAACACAAACTATGATTGTTGAGTAGAATTTTCATATCACTTCAAAAATAGACGTTTTGTAGAATTTTGGGAGAGTGTGGAACTATCAAACTGTACATAAGGACTCTAATGTTGTTCTCTATATCACATAAATCTATGAATGCCAAGTAGAATTATCATATTGATTCCTATTGGTCTCCCTAGCTGTGATGACAAGAAGGAGAACAAAATACTGGATCCTGTATTTTGTTGTTCTTCTTGTCATCAGAGCTAGGGAGACCAATGGGAATCAATGGTAACCCCCTTTTTTGACAAGTTTACTATTGCAGTAGTATTTTATCATAACTTTGTTTATTAAACAAACACTTCTGAGTTAAACTTGGTCTAGGAAACCCCCTTCCTATGAACCTGGTTATGGGCCTGAGTATACTTTCCTTACTGTTCATACATATTCTATTCCTATGTTGATCAATCCTGTGCCAAATGTGATGTTATTCAAAAAGCATTTGTGGAATGAACATGGTAAATCATCCAATCCCGTAAGAGAGAGATAAAAGGATTGTTAGCTAGAGAGGCAAGAGTGAAGGGTCAAAGAATGCCCAGAACATTGCAATCTGATGATCTACCAGTTCATAACTTACTTACCCAAATTAGGAGAGGTTGCTTTTGGAGAACATGCCCAAACTAATGACAGACGCAAAGGTCAGGGGTTGGAGCCTTGTCTCTCCCAACCCAGGAGTATTACAAGTGGGTACCAGGCATGGTGAGACACTAAAGGCCACCTCAGACAACATTGTACGACGCAGCCCGATGCAGTCTGTTGTTGTGTCAGGTCTGTGTGAGTTAAACGCAGACGCGATGATTTGCGTCGAGAGCAGTCGCGTCGTAGAATATTAAACATGGTGTCATTATTATTATTATTATTTCGTGCCATAAACATAACTTTTCTTACCTCAGCCCCAACAGTTGTGGGGCTGTGGCGAGTGGACATTTTGTTTACGCAAGACTCAACCTGGAACCCCTCTATTTCGACTTCCTGGACCCGCCACAGTTGGAGTATCATTTCCGAGCTACATAGAAGGGTAATGTTTATCCATCGGGGAAAAAGTGAAGTTTTCGTCGGGGAACCCATATCAAGGATAACCCTCATAATAAATAATTCATTGAGGTCGTAGAAGCAATCTGGACTTCGACTTTGTTCGAAAATCTGTGGTGCGTTCAAGTGGAGGGGGAAGGCTAAAATGTTCAATTTTTTTTTTAATGGCGATATAAGCAAAATTATATTCAAATTTTAAGTCTGAGAGTGTAATTTCCGGCCATCTAGAGGTGCCATAATCACAAATTTTCTTACCTCAGCCCCAACAATGGTGGGGCTGAGGTGGTAAAGATTCTCCATCTGCTGAAGTACCCAGTGGCGGATTCAAGGGGACCCAGCCGGCCTGCCCCCACCCTCCTAAATTGTTCAATAAAAAATGGATATAAAGATAATTATATTCAAATTTTATGTCTGGAAGTGCAATTTCCGGCCATCTAAAGGTGCCATAATCACAAATATCCGTAGCTTCCAAGGGTCTTCGCCCCCTGGACCCCCACCGGGGGATCCACCGGGGGCCGTTGCGCGGCCCCCCAGCCTAGATGCTTGCTTCGCTCGCATACTTGACCTTATGAAATGGCACCCCTACTTTCAAAAACGTTCCGCCGCCGTTGATGCTGTCTAAGCTGGCCTTAGCTGATTCCTAGTTGCAACAATATGCAATTCTTCATCTGGGAACAATGTGTTCCATAGCAGTTTGATACAAATACAATAAACAGGGTGATTATGTGTTGCAGCATGTCATTTTGGCACAATGCATTAAAAGCGACTGATGTATTATATTTTGAGGCCCATGGAAAAATCACCTGCTTATGTCCAGGAAAGACCTGTACAATCAATCAGGCAGCGTTGGGTATAATAAAGGTATCAATATGTATGTTTTTTTAATTATAGGCTTGAAGAGTTGCTTTCAAGAGGGCTGCGTTAATTATCAAACTTCCGTTATGTAATAACCCCTTCCAACTTCCAAGTCACAATCATTTTAGTGAGGCTATTAAGAGAGTACAAGAGAAAGATGCAAGCTATTATCAAAAGATTAAATGAAATTATGCAAACCATCACAATTCAATATTTTGTCTGTTCATCTCCAGTTCCAAGAGTGTAATTGTGGTACAATGCAGAGAATGGAATATAAATAAGAAAATAAAAGACTTTTCAGACATAATTATTAATAAGGTAAGCTCAATCCATCAAATCAAAAGCAACTCTTAGTTGGTTTCAGGAAAAAGTGTGTGTTAATATATAATTATAGGTTGTTATAAAATACAGTACTGAAATATTTCAACATGCTGTGTAAACAGTTACAATACCAAATAAAAAAAAATAACACAAAATATTGTCATAAAGATGCAGTTAACTGGACATTCAGTCAAACTTGTAAACTCATTTGCATATTATGAATATTCATAAATCTTCATTCCAAAACAAGCAGACAATGAAATTGATAGACATACGTGGCAATGATCCAACTGATCTTCTATACAATGCTATTGTTCAGATCATAAAGATAAACAATCAGTATGTAAATTATATGTTTATTGTTGCCAGCTCAATCAATTTACACATGCTTATTTAAATAAAGCATAATATACTATATTTTTATTTATTCATTTCAATGGTATTTAATGAAGATAGCCCTCCCCTAAGCCTGGGGTGTCACTGTCAGCTGATGTTAATGGTCCCCTTTAAGAAAATAAAATACATTTAGCAATATTGATCCTATAATTAAGAACGGAGCATTTTCCTTATGAGCATACAAAGAATAATAAAAAAAAAAAAAACAATATAAAAAATTTGTTGAGAATTATATCATAATTTCCCTACACCTATGCTAAATTATTAAATACACACATAAATTAATTGTCAAAATATCAATTTTTTGTTTACAGTAATTAAATCACAAGATGGATGTGAATAAAGCACATAAAACAAATGATTTATGGCACATGTAGCTTAATCCCATTATTGTATTATTATATCCAGGGCTTTTGGATATACAGTTAGGATACCGGCATTGGACCTAAGCTAAGAAAACGGTACAAACAGTTTTACCTAGAGGAGGTGAATCGGTATCTTGGGCCACAAACTGGCCGGTTCACCACAGAATTGGGAACATCGGTGATCGCCCAAAAATGTCAGGTGGCGTAGGATCAGAAATCTCAGGCCTAGCATGTCTAACCAATTGGGGAATGTAGCTTAATTTATTTCTGGTCGCCTCGAAAGCGGCAGCGAACGCAGTTTGGCCATTTTTTTTACCTAACACAATCTCGCTCAAGACCCAGCACCTGAGCCGCTCGCGATTGATGGAGACATGCGAACGTGACTTATATGTTTTAATAATAAATAATTATAATAGAAATCTCTCGTGTCACAACTTGTCAATCAAGATTAAACCATCGCAACCAAACAACTGCAGAACCTAAATGCAGATTTGAAAATTTGTTACTTGACAGATAATAAAACACAATTAACACAAAGTTTCAGACACGTTTATTTCATAAACTATTATGAATCCATTTTATAGTACATATTTATGATTTATAAACTTAGCAATTTATACATACAGTACTTTTTAAAGCACTTAATATTAATAGTAATATATATATACATTAGAAAGTACCTAAAACTTGTTTTATCAATAATAATGTCACCATACATCTACTCAGGTATAAGCTCAATTCATTCACATATTCATAGCTCTATCCAGCCTATCAAATATTATTTGACAAATACATGTGACATGCCCGGGTTTTTTGGGTTTTTTTTGGGAGGGGGCCAGCCCGGTCCCCCTCCCTCTTTTTGGAAGGTTAAAAAAAAGGAAAGAGAGAAATAGAAAAAAATTATCGCCCAAAATGCCTCTGAGGTTATTTTCAGGTGTCTAGACCACAAAAAGTTCCCCTTGGTGTAGTATTACCTTGAGTTTCTCCACTTTCGGCTCACACCCCTTTTGGACATCTCTGGATCCGCCCCTGTATATTCTCATAAACATAAAAAATAATCAATCTTCTTTCAACAGTAGAAGTACTTGAATATATAGGCCCATCCTCCTCCTGTCATCCAATTACTGCCAATGATGTGATTTCATGGTGTAATGTATACTTAAGTGAGCATGGAAACATTAAGCCATAACTTGGACAAATCAACGCATAACACAAATATCAAAAATGTAAGAGGAAATTATAAAAAGTGAAAAATGTACTTACTTCCTGTTTTAACTGGGTTAATAAACGGACTAGATGAATATACCTGGAAAAAAAAATTTAAAAAAATAAAATATATATATATATATATATACATATATATATATATATATATATATATATATATAATGTTTTTTTTATTTAAATATGCATCATGGTACCTCATTTTGTTGCTTTGGTAGTGAAGTTGTGTTGAGTTGCAAAAGAAAAGATATTTGAAATTTAACCTATGACCTTTAGATTTGGAAGACAAGGACATTGGTCAATGCTTGTGTGTTTTGCAAATATAGCAGCTGTTACACACAAAAATGGCAGTAATGCCCAATAAAATGGTGGAGGTTGCTAACTATGCAGCAACAGTGTACCTACAGGCTAAGGGAGTGTGGGAGGGGTTTTGTTCTTTAACATCAAGGTCAAAGTTTTAATCAATTCCTTCAGCAGAGGAACTTTTTCAGTCTACACTGCTGCATCAAACTACTGGTATCACACCAGAGGGAGAATTACAATGAAATTCTATAAACTGGGGATAAGTTCCTTATGAGCCTTAATAGCTCCTGAAATGATTTACCTTTTTTGCTATGTAAATAAACATTTAATAGTATTTATTTTAGAAACATACTTTTGAAAAAAATCTTACCCCTTCACTAACATACGCTCGAAGGAAAACCGTGTATGTTGATTCACTTTCCAATTCTCCATTATTGCCAACACGTGGGTAAGGTACAGATCTACGCTGTCTAGCACTGGATGGACATTTAGAACTCTCTCCACTACCGATGGTCATTTCTTCCTGAAACCTATTTGATAATAAAAAAAAAAGCTTTGTCTACATAGAGTAATACAGTGATACGTCACGATACTATGTGATAATACTTTCAACCGGACGCCATTTTCTACACTGACACATCATTGTACCAATTTCTAATGTAATTATTAAGATGTTTTATCTTACGTTTTCTTTGTAAATTTTAATTGATGAATAAATATGTCTTATAATGCGAGCTTTTGTGTTTTTAGTACATTTTGATGGTAAAATATTAGATTTTAAAATGCCTATTCCAGAAAGCCTATGAAGTCATTCAGGCGTAATGAACGGTAACCACTGATATCATTGTTCTCTCCACAAACAATGGTTGGTTCTTTAAAAATATTTATTATAATACTATAAATTATAAATAGTAATAAAAATAATGACAATAATTACCTATAACAATAATTATGTCGACATAATTAATGTCGAAATATTGAATCCCAACACGATGGCGTATATTTCAATACTTGGAGTATGTATTATATTTTCCTAATAATTATTATCAATAACAATTTCAACTAGAGTGCATACTTCTACCATAATACTTTGATTTTCTGCTTTTGTGACTTTTCCCTTTGACCTTTTTACCCTATACCTCTTCCTTAGAGCAGTATCTACTGCTTTACACAATAGACTGAATCAGTCGCCAAAGCTAACTGTATACTGGGCCATCAAAACATACTGCTAGGTGGCAGATTTTCTTACACAATAACTATAATAATTACTACTTTTGCGCTACACAGAAAAAACGTAGCCACCAAGCAGTGTAATAATTTTTCTCCAGTATAAAATGTTAAAATCTTTGAATTCTGAAAATTCATTGGTGATCCGCATCTAGTGCGGATCACCTCTTGTTATTGTCGGAGATCTTCTTACTTCATCATCTTTTTTAAAATTCTACCTTTCCTTCCATTTTTGTGCGCACGATATTTCAAATTTGCCGCGAGCAAGGCACATGCGCACTTCAACGAACATTTGGCTTGGCCTGGAATAGTCACAAGGTTTTCAATGTGCTCAGTCATACGTGACGTCATCTACGCGCAATCTTGCATTTTTACATTATCGATCATATCAGACTAACCAATTGCCATTTTGAAATCGTATTAAGTGAGCATTAACTTCAGGTTAATGTTAAATGTAATGTACCCTAATTTTACTTGTACGCTTCATAACGTGTGCGTATGCGTGCATCAAAATTTCAAAATCACTTTTTGACTAAATGAGAGTATGTTTCAGGCCATTCTGAGCATTTCAACATCTTTCAAATTTTTGGCGCCGTGCGCGCATTTTTCCGCGCACAGCATGTACGGAAGCTGGACATTTAGTTTTTTTACATGTTTTGGGTTCCTGACACTGTATTCACATATTTCCATTCTTTTTTGGTAATCTTAGGGCCAATAGCAATGTTGTACGCATGCATATAACATACTAATCCTTGTGCGTGTTTTTGTCGACATAGAGCGAAAATAGGCCAAAAGTATGCCTATTTTTCATCACTTATAGCTCCCTAGGTCCCTAGGTGACCCCCAATTTTTATTACATATTCTGAAAGCACGAGTTGTAGATATGATTTTTTAGATCATAATGGCTGATCGAACATTGTGACGTCATCATATTGCCATCTGAATTTGAAGAAACTGATTATTATCTGTGATGTCATTTTTGAAAATACGAATTTGAGAGTATCTCACTTATCCTTGATCGATCGTCTCCCAACTTTGAGTATGTTATAGCTTAGACAATTCTCTTTCATATATGTGACTTCCTTTTACATTTTGATGACATCATCATTGTCAAAATAAATGTTTTTTCTGACCCCCTAATCTTTCTTTCTTTAAAACTTTGATGACCCCCATATCATCCTAACCAGCTGTCATTTCTGAATCATATTTAATGGTCATAAACTTCAGGCTAATGTAGAATGTCATGTACCTTAAGTTTTTGTGCGTCATAACGTGCGCGTCAAAATTTATATATGCTTAAAATTATGAATATATTTAATCCATTATAGCTCCATAGGATGAAAGGGGGGGGGGGCACCACTGGGCGCAAGTAGTTTTATGTAATCCCCATGCGCACATCCACTAGATACACCACTGCCACTGTTGAAAGAAATATAATTACGCTAAAGTAATTGAATATCACCTCCTGATTCATATCACCTCATTTTTGAGCTAGCAGCACCCCATCCCCGCCACCATTTTTCAAAGCCATTTTGGATTTGACTCAGGTAAGTTCAACTGTTATAAATTTATATTAAGAAAATATAAAAATTAACAATGAAAACCCAATAATGATGATACTTATAAAATCATTAATTACAATACTTATAAAATCATCAATTATAATAAAAATAGTAGATTTATTAATAATAATTTATATTTGAATGAATGCTCTGCTTTATTTAGCTTATTTTATTTTACGATTTTATTTCCACCAAGGAACAACTTACTCCCCAAATGCAACAGCAACGTAAGGCACAAATAGTTGGTTCTTAGCTTCGTTGTAAGACTTTAGCTTTGAGTCTGGGTATTCTGTGTCTGGATTCATATTTTCTACATTATAACCAGCTTTCAACTGTACAACAATTACTGCATAGCAACTGCAAGAAATGATATAAGATAGCTTTTGATTGAGAACTTAAAACAAGAATGTAGGACAGATTCACACATGGGTGTCCGTCGTCACATGCATTTTACTTTGAATCAATTTCAATTTTCTAAGTCACACCAATGTTTAATCTAGCCTGAACATAAATTAGGCTGACGATCTTGCTCGTACAACATTCAGACATACGCGGTTAAATTAACATGACGTCTTTACATTGTATGTTGTACGTCGTTGCAAATGTATTCAGTATTGTGCTACACATACATGGTGTACTTTCCAGATAAAATTGCCTAATGACTAAGATCTTATACATAAACTTCAATATTTGTTATATATGTTTGTTTAATAACTGATGTCTTTACAAGTTCACCGTATTAATGTATTGTAAATTTAGTAACTGTGATTTTATATAAATTTCATAGTGGCAGAGCTAGTGCATCAAAGATGTGTTTGAATATTATTGTAATGTACTAGGACTAATTAATATGAATATTGTTGAATGAAGGTTTAAGAGAGTGACTGTGAACTCTACATCAAATTTCTGGTTTCCTGCATGATGCCCACAACTGCAACTTGCCTACCTGTACTGTAGAAGAAACATATTTATTCCTGTTCATGTACAGTATTCTTCATTAATGGTTATTACTGTGACGCCACCCAAACAAATGGGATGAGATGTGGTTGGAGATGAACCCTATTAATTATTTTTACCATGTATTAATTAATATGGGACAGCAAATTTGAAACAAAATGTAGCAATTACCTAATAGGCCCATTCCGGTCAGAAGGTTTTTCCAGTGTTATTTTAAAAGAATCATGCTTAACCTCTGCATTGGTTGGTTGTGCTGGTGTAGCTATTTCGCTTGGCCCTAAAGATAAAAGTCAACAAAATCTAAGATTGCATTAACAAAATATATGAACTGAATTGGTACAAATAATTGTTATTTTTTGTTATATTGTTATTATTTATTTGACATTGTATACGAAATATCCAAACCAAAACATGTAAAAATGCATAAATATATTTCATATAAAACATAAGAACTAAAATTATAAACACATGAGCTTGTTTATAAGACTGTTCCTAATTTGTTATAGTTACATAAAACACTCTCAATCAACAGTAATTTGTTATTGTTTATCATAATTTTTTTATCCAAACAATTATCTGAGCATAGAGGGTCTATACCCTATAACAATTTTACATGAGATAAAATTGAATTGTATTTATTTGGTGTATACACTCTGAAGAAGACTTATTTTCAGTTGGGTCCTTCTAGTAATAACTGAGCAAAAACAATCCCTAAAGCCGGTTACTCACTGCATGTGACGGCGATGCGACGAGTAACGCACGCAAAGACACAGACCGGAACAGATTGTCTTTTTAATGATGATCTGTTCAGATTGCTACTGACAATCAGTAGAGTGAGTGTTCGGCTTTACTCTTTTCTAGAGAGTGTACTGCATTCTTTAACATGCACATTTAACGTGTCATGTGACCCCTTAATAGGGGTACTCCTATTAAGGGAACACTTTTCTTTGATGCTGAAGGTATCCCTAATAGGGATTCTACTGTATTTTAAATTTAACTTGTGGGAGCTGTGTACCAAATAATAGACTCTTAATTAATTTATGACTCAACTCCTGAAAATAGAAAACTTACCTGCTGGAGGTGTTTCGCATGTTGCTTTGTCTGATTCTGGTCCATCTGATATTGTTGTACCTAATACTCTTACAGTGTACACTGAATAAGGGGTATTTGCCGGAATATCCAATGTTAGACTATTAACATTCTCGGTTTGCATACTGTCCTCATCGTCAATATGCTCTTGATTATCTTGAGGGGCTATAGTGTAATTAGCCTGTAATCATAAAAAAAAGTTGCTGTGACAATAAATATACAATCAATAATAAAATGTTAATACGAATTGAATTGCTTTTTGGGTTTTCTTTTTATTTTGTTTTCTTTTCTATTTTGCTCTAGGGTTTCAAAGACACTTTCTATAGTTCAAACGGATTCTGTATGCCCAGCAATACTAAAGCCACCAAATGGTAGAACACATAAAACAAATGCATGCATAATCAATACTTGACTATTGAAATTCTTATTTATCTGATTTTAAAGTGACAAAGTTAGATTCAGAAGCAAACAGGTAATGTTCAAGGCTTTTGAACTTAGCAGGAGGTACTCCAGGAGCTTCTCTGCAAACATGGAACGCAAGAAGGAAGTTATTTCTACGATGTGCTCAGTGAACCTGTGTCAAACAGGTGGTGCCTATGGAGATTCTGAAGCAAAGAAGATTTGATCAAGGGAGATGTACTTTTTGAAGCAAACAAGGTGTTCAAGTACAATCTGAGACAAACTGGAGATAGTTGGGGAGGACATGCTTTCCGAAGTAAACTAGAGGTGCTCAAGTACCATTCGAGACAAACAGGAGATGATCAGAAGAGGAGGTAGTTTTGAAGCAAACTACAGGTATTCAAGTAGCATCTGAGACAAATAGGTGCTTCGTCAACATGGGGGAACTTCTTAAGAATATAATGCTCTGGGGAATCTCAAGCAAACAAGGGAATACTGAAATGTCTAAATGCATAAGTAGTGTTAACACTTGCAAAGTACCCTTTTAGATACACACCAATGTCTTACATAGTACATTACAATTAATATTACTTACAGTGTATTTTCTAATAACTCCATTGAGTTCTGCTGGTGGATTCCAGGTTACTGTGCATATATCATTCTCAATCTTATCCTTCTTTTGATATACTGCCTCTACATCTGTTGGGGCTGAAGGAGCTGGAGGAGTAAGAAAATTTTTTTTTTAAATTATTATTTTTTAAAGATGGCAGAACAGATGATATACAACTGATAAAAATGAGTTGCATAACAACAGGAGCAGTTGATATTGCTGGTGTGTACTAATTCTAAGCTATAGTTCTAAGATCTCCTTAATTAAATGGGCCTAATTACATTCATTAGGCCAGCATTATTTTTCTAGCCTAGGATCTCCATACATATATGCTCTGACATATTTGTGATAGTACATATGAATAAAAACTTTCTATTAACAAGCCTGTACTTTTAAGTTCTATAGCATTTATATGATCCTTAGGAGAAATGGTCAAATGTATCACACACTTCTCACAAACACTGTATATTCTAGATCTTTTTTTTTCCCAAAGGCATTAGTATTGCCAATGAATGTTTTTTTTTTTTTCAATAGGTATCAATCAATTCTTGTTATCTAAGTGTTTTGTCTAATTTTGTTAAACAATGAAGCAAGAAGCATTTCACTATGTCAGCAATGGTAAATTATAATGTGAAATAAGTGAATGAATTAATGAATTAAAGTAGTTAGGCTACTGAAAGTAAGTTACTGTAGTAACACAGCAATTGTCATACAAACTTATATTTCTGATAAACTATACATGAATGTTGATATGAATTTATTTCTTCCACAATGTATTATTACTGTGCTATATATTTTAAATATTAGTTCGAGTTATTATTCTCAAAGGCAAGATAGGACACAAGGGCTGATAATCTTAAACATGTCTCATTATGGGCTTTCCTACTTGTATATGTAGTCATACTTGTATCCCCACATGGTTAAGCCTGGGCTACCTTCTTCGATCATATATTTTGTCTCTAAGAGGGCTTCAAGAGACATAATGTGAATTAGGCAGTAAACACACAGGCCAAATAAAACCATGAACAGTTAGTTGAAAAGAATAGCTAAGAAAGAAAAATAAAATGCAAATAAATGAAAGATAATAAATCATGCTATGGCAATGGGAAAATTATAAAAACAGAAAGTTTTTTACTAATTATAATTGTAGGTATTTTTTTTTAATTCTTAAGATTCGTAAAAATATATAACATAGCAGAACTAAAAACAAAACAAATAAAATTATTTGAAACATACCAATTCCTGATCTGATGTTAGTAAGATTTTAAAAAAGCAGATGTAATGCAGAAAAACTGCTTAGCTGTGTTTGCTTTCCATGTAGGTTTCTTGTGATAATATGTCCAATGTTTAATATCATGAAATCAGGCATCGATGCAAGAAGTAAATGGGGTGGGATATTAAATGCAAAGGTTAGTCAACTACAAAATTGCAAACATTATTAACCAGTTAAGCTTAGATGCAACGTTATACAAACATTTGTTCTTTTTTTCAGTTTTTCCAGCACTTTTTGAGAAAACTTTGTTTAATTTATCTCACTCATCTTCTTACTCTCCATTTCTACAACCTTTCTACCCATCTTCTATTTTTGCAGTCCTCCTACTCATTCTCTATCGCCACAGTCCTCTGTTTTCAAAATCTTGCTACTCATCCCCTATATTCACAGTCTCCCTACAGAGATTCAGTCGTAGAAAACTAAGGAGGCTGGGTGATAACAGTGTACTTAATTAGAGTGGAGTATAAGGATGGACAAGAAATTATCTGGGTTAAAACTTCAAGGCTGGGTGTGGCCCCACCAACCATAACAGCATCCCTACTTCTACTCATCCTCTATTTTCACCATCCTCCTACTCATCCTCTATTTCACAGTCCTACTCATCCTGTATTTCACAGTCCTACTCATCCTGTATTTTCACAATCTTCCTACTGATCCTCTATTTCCACAATGCCATTTTTAAAAACATTTCCATCATTAAATTAATTATATATTTTATTTTACCTCCCATATTTTATATTCCAGTGTTAAAGTAACTTTTAAAATAAGTGCAATATTTCTACCTCTCCAATCACATCTAATTGATTCATATAAATGCTTGCAAATACACCACTGTTTTAACATTTCCAACCATGCCCCACCCACACACAGACTGTGCATAGTGGCTTTTGTATAGCCTTTTCACACCAACTCTCAGTCATTGCTTAGTTTTCCAACAATCAAGTCTCACTTTCAATTCATACCAGTATTTCCCTGTTTGGACACCGCCGATTGAAGCAACTCAATCGAAAAAACAAATTATATCCACATGGTGTACTGCAAGCATTTAATATATTATTACTTTGCCAAGCAGACCTTCAAACAATATCTTAATTAAGTTCTATGCACCGTTATATGATGAGCAGTGTGGGTTAATTTCATGCTAATAATGATACATAATTGATGATTGATAAAACTACTTATTGATTGTTACCAGTGTAAGAATATTACAAAATGTGGGCATAAACATGCACAATCATATACCCCTTTTACACTGCAAGAAAAACTCCGGACACAACCCAGGATTTTGCAACAAAAACTCCCGAGTTGTTGGTGTAAACGTCAAAAAATGTCACCCGGCTTGCTAAACATCCCGGATCAATGTCCGGGACGCATTCAGCATTGGACAACCCGGGTGCATTCTGGAGTTGCCAGCACTGAATTTGATTCCGGAATTAGGCCTTACCTGGCGCCTACCGCAGCCGTGGTCAAATAGGCATAAACTTTGCTTGGAACAGGCTAGGCCTAATCACTTTTCAAAATTAACCCTCTGCGCTCCGGTGTAGACTTGATATCAAAACTTTTAATTTATTTTGCATAATTTAAAACAATCTACAGATACATTGTTTCAATATTGACAATTGCAGCTTCGTGAGGACGAAGAACTCGAGCGAAGTGATGATCACCATCGCAAAAAAATTGAGGGCGGTATTTAAACCCAAGTTCGTTGCCGGTATAAAATGGGAGCAATTCAAGATTAACCCGGACTTTTCCGTTTGGATCGCTCCGGAATTAACACGTTTATTCTGCCCTTGGCAGTGTAAAAGGGGTAATAAGTTGTGAAATGATGATTCTGGCTCTAGCATCGCCTGAATGCATTACCAACTTTCTTTCATAATTTAACTGTATTATTACACCCAAATATGGCTACCATGAATATTGTTAATGAATGCTGTCATAATCTACTCCATCATAATCAATATTATCAAAATTATTACTTATTCTAAAATAAAGGTCTCCCATTAATTAATGAATTAAAAACCACCTCATATCATATTAAAGACCACCTCAAATTAAAAAAAAGACCACTTTTCTGTGGTCCTACAAATGTCTTTTATCCTTATTATTCTAATAAGAGACCAGGAGGGGCACCTGTAAATAAAAATAGCAATAAGTTGCTTTTATTTTCATTCTACAACTACTGAGATAGCTGCTGAGTGTACTTACCGGCTTCATCAGTTCGTTTGGAAGTTGTTTCTTTATCACTTTCTCCTATAGCATTAGTACAGAATACCTGTATATAATAATCGGTGTAAGGCTTGAGGTCTGTTATTGTGTGAGAATTCTCCTTTTCAGCCACTATAGTTTTAAGCATGCTTTCACTTTCCTCCCTGTATTGAACAGTGCATGTTTGAATTGGACTATTCCTTTCATTTCCTCGGGTCCATGTAACAATGATTGTTTTGTCTGTTGATGTTACATCATTGATTGTTACAGGGTCTGGTTTTTCTGAAGAAAAAAAATCATCAGTCATTTTTTTATATTTGCATTAATATAAAATAACATAATACATAATTTTTTTTATTTATTTCAATATTTCAGGATAAAGAAAAACAACAGAAATCACTCCAAGAATAGGCACAGGTGTTAAACACTATCAAGTTTAGTAGCTTAAAAAAATTAATACAATACATATACAGAAATTATTAAATTAATTACTTACAATTTATTCAACTATTAATTCTAACTACAAAAATATAATTTACTAGCAATTCCTTAAATTCCAGTTAATTATCAATTACAACATATTATACAGATTAATTATTTTACCTAACTACTGTACAAATATATAATTTAATAGATTTGTTGAGGGGACAAATGTTTTCCTAAGCATGAACAAAATGTAAAATTAGACTGAAATTTGATTTTTTTTTTGTTCCACACAAAAAATAAATGCGGATGAATTTTTCATGTTTGCGATCTACAGTCTCTGAATTTGCCTAGAAACAAAGAATTCGTTGAGAAAAGGGTAATATTCTATGAGAAATAGTGTGTATTTCTCATTTTTTTATTCTTTTGCGTCAAACTAAAATCTATGCCAATATTTTTCCATGATTTATAAAAATTGGAGTAATGCATATGCACCTTTCCTAAAAAAAAAAAATCTGTTTTTAGTGAAATTTTGCCAGGAATGGATCTTTAAATGCAATAAAATGAATATAAAGCACACAGAATGTTATTTTGTCGTCAATGAAACTGTAAAGTAACATATATTCACATTAAATGCATTAATGACACATAATAACATATTCAATTCATAAAACAATCGATACACTGAATAAAAAAGAAGTCCTAAAAGAAAATAAAAAGACCAGTAAAACATCATGATTATACCGATAGTTCTAGGAAGGCCCTAATTAAATACATCACCTTTTAGGGTTCGGTAAAAAATATCTCTCTGTATTTTATTTATATAGTCCACGACAATATCATGTTTGATTTGCTTAAGCAAAGGTTAGAATCAGCAATCTTACTTTTAAAGACTGAATATTTTACCACTAATATAATAGAATTAATGGCAGAGGATCTGAGTGTCTGTTTAATGTTGTGAATAAATCCAAGTCCTGGGTATGATTTTATGGAGTACTTTTACAAATACTCTGAAAAAATGAAATAAATATTTGGATTTGAATTAGGTATGCAATTATAAAAAACTGCTTTTTGAAGATAAAACCTGGCTAAATTTCGTGGGGCTGGGCTTATTCCAGAGGGACTACAGTATATAAAATAGAGATGTGTACCACCCATGGATATAATGTAACTTCTGACCTTAGATGAATATTTTAAAATCGTCAACAAGTTCATCAACCTTATTAACTACGTACATTGTTGTTCACATTACATTTATATTCACTGTTGTTACTCACATTACATATATATAAAACAAAATATAACCTATATACTAACCTAGAACAGTTATACTGAAGGATGCAACACCTTCTTTAACCTCATTAACTAGTTCGTTCTCAGCTTGGCATTCGTAACTACCATTGTCACTTCTTGAAATATTATATACAACCAGTGTACTATTTGTTGTAAAGATCATGCTTTCTTTATTTTCATTTTCAGAAATTGTGTACTTTGTTCCCACCAGTCTATTGGAGTTTCTGATCCAGGTGATATCAACTTCAGGATTCCCCTCTGCTGAGCAGTTAAACGTTAAATTATCTTGCAGTCTGCCTTGGGCGCTTTGCGGTCTTGTTACAAATTGAGCAGGGACTGGTAGAAAAAAAGAAAATTCATATGCATTAGTATTACTTTATATACGATAAGACGACTTTTATTTCCATCAAAATTCAATAAAAACAACATTATGATAATAAATGAGATATGGATAGAGGAGATACAATAAAAAGCAAACAGCCTGTAAAATGTTGTATCACCTTGACATAAAAATAGTTAAGCAAATTTATAACACGAACAAAGACAAACTCATACCCAACCAGGATGGAAACATAAAAGCATGAAGTAAAACAATTGGGAAAAATGCATAAAAAGAGATTTAGAAAGCAATGCAGGTAATGAATTTGTTTTTACAGTGAAGTGGTACAAATACATATTGTGAATACATACTGTATCGTACACATTTGAAACAGGTCATGTGAGATTGATTTAAATGACTATTCCATGGTTATTTGAATATTAGTCAACAAACGTTGAATAGTACTTTTCATCTCCAGGATGACAAAAATCTGAAACGCAACACGACGCAAGCGAGAAAATTTAGCCTAGCATAGTCACAACCTGCACGTCAACAGGAGTTAATCATTCAGTACTTCTCGCGCTCCGCCAATAAAATGGCTGGTCCATTTATTACTGGTTCATTTGTACTCTGACCAAAGAAGGGTTTGGGGAATTACTGAACGAAATTGATGCCGAATAAAAAAAAAAGGCAATAAAATAACTATGCAGTAACTCACAAAAACACTGTGACTGCAGAGTAAAGAAGATATGATGAAGATTTTGCTGTCCTGAGATACAGCAGCCTAGGCTAGGCCTACTACATCCCAGGGCCTACAGGGCAAGGTTGACTTATATATTGATATAATGGAGAGAGATACAGAAGTGTATAAAACAAATAATGAATGTTTCTCATTTGTACAATGGCATATTTCATGAAGTGAAAGACTGGATGTTCTATTCAATGAGGTGTAACATCCAATCTTTCACATTATGAAATATTCTACCCCATTGTACTTATAAGCATTCACTATTTGTATATTATATTTTATAATTATTTATTATTTTATTTTTATATTGTTTTAATTATATTTTCATATTTTAAAGGCATATAAAAAAAACCCAGATATAGCAAGCTGGAAAATCTGACCAAGAATTAAAAGCACTCCCCTCAAATCCACCTTTGCCAGGATTCGAACCAGGCACTTCTTCGATCATATATCACAAACACCATAGCCACCATAAAAATTGTGTAGTAAATGAAAGTGGCTGTATTAATTGAAAGTTTATATGTTGATTGATATAGCACTGTTTGCCAGTGATGGCGCCAGGACCTGCCCGACGGAGGGGCTACAGGCCCCGACGGAGGGGCTAGTGAAGCGAATCGAGTTTCACTTGGCTGGGGGCCAGGGGGGGCCGCCCAGGTTCCCCCCCCCAGCGCCACCACTGCTGTTTGCTAGTATTTCTATAATAAAGAGCTTTCAATTGCCAGCAAAGGAAGACCTAGAACAAATTTATCTGCAGACGCAATGACATTGAATTCTTGTTATTTTCAAATACATAGCATGCGTTTTGGACAGAGTCGGTGTTAGCAGATAATGATTGATGGTTACACACATATTCTAGGTTCACACCATTATCCAATAAAAAGCTCCCTACTAAATCTATAGTGTGACAGCCTACAGTCAGTTTTTACTTCATGTATGATGATAAATACTGTAATGATGGTTCATATACACATTTTTACCTTTAATGTGAAGTTTACAGATTTTATATAATTTGAAAACAGATTTTTAATAGCCAAGTACATAATATTACATTTTTTAAATTACAAATTTTGTGCGTGTTCATTACTTAGACGCTGTAAACTAAATTGGAGATGACGTACCTGGTGATTGTAATACATAGGATTGGGATGGTTCTAGAGAAGTTCTTTGCATTATTACTATGTTTGTATTTGTATAAAAATAATATTGAATGGCCCAGGTAGGCAAAGAAGAAGTAGTAATTGTAGACCAACTAGTGAAGAAGACAATGAACCTTAGAGAATGATGAAACACCGAGAAATACATGCATAATGACTGTGTACTTTACCCAGCAGTACTGTAAGTTGAACGAATAGGCCTACTAGGCAGGCCTACTCAAAGTTTGTGAACTGATAACAACAGAAGAAAATGTGTATTCTGCCATGAGTTTCTTGGATAACAGGCTACCTTTATTAAATTCATTTGATGCAGACACGTAATTAATGGCAGTAAGTTTATTAGTTTTGGAACACAGAGTGTTTGGTCTTTCAGGCCTAGACCAGGCACCAAAGTTTTAGGCCCACCAGTAGTGTGTGATGCTGCTGCACTTTACTCTTCTGTAAAAGTTTCATTAAATATCATTCTGGGAACACTTGGTTCGAACAAATATGGTCTTGGTAATGATATAAGTAGACCTTTATACTCTACACATCATTTTATACAAATGCAAAGAGAAATACAGTACATTGATACATCCACATTTGGCGGCAGGGCCTTATACAGTTTATTGCATATGAATTTGCACTATTCATGATGGACGTATGAAACCTGATCCTGATTGTTTTTATCGTTTCTTTCATCGATTTGTCGTCTTCTTTAATTACTTACACAAGAGAGTTATATTAATATTAGAGATTCATGTAGTACCTCTATTTTGACTGGTCTTTTGGAAAGCAGTGATGCATCTTTCTACATAACTCCCACTTTCGCTAGGCTTACTCAGGAAACAAATCGGCAGGTAGTATGACGTCGCCGAGCGGTAAAAGACACAGCCTCAAAACAGGATCTGCTTACCGTACGGACAAAACATAATGTATTTTGGCCAATCTTTGCAGCATAAGGAATAAGTTTGATGAGTTTGAATTTTTAATAGCAGGATCTAATAACCGACCCGAATTTATTTTCTTCAATAAATCATGAACGACACTGCATTATATCAACTTGATGATGGATATACTTGCGTTCGTTTTGATTGATCCTACTCAAGGAGAAGAATAATCATTATCTTAATCACAAATTGCTATCCATAAACTTATCCATATATTCCGTCTTCATCCAAAACTTATCGAATGGATTGACCATTGGCTTTCAAACTGCATTCAACAAACGATTTTCAAAGGCTCCCTTATCAACTGTATTAATTGCACTTTCTCTCTTTATACAGAAGACCTTGTGATAGTTACCCACTTTAAAAACCCTCTCTCAACCTTCTTCCCATTATTACATCTTTCCCTTCAATCCTGGTCTCTTGAAAACGGTCTTAAGTTTGCCCCTCACAAATGCAAGGTCTTAAATATGTGGTTTGGCAAATCTTAACTCAATCTACTCCAAATTTATCTCTACGAATCCCAAACTGAATCTGTAGAACAACTTTGCTACCTTGGAATTATTATCTCTTGCGACTTAAAATATGGCATTCCCAAATCATCACTCTTTACAAGTCTTCTATTCGTAAATTGTCCATCCTCAAATACCTCAAACACTCTTTTGATTGTCAATCATTTACCCTTTATTCAAATCTCAAAAGTGTGAAATTAACTTACTGAAACGGATCAAATATATTTTTTCTAAAACAATTTCAGACTCATCTACACATTCTGTCTTTATAACATCCTACTAGCGATCTCTTGTCACATCTCTCGTTTTGAAACATTATTCCTTCCTTATTCCCTTTCCTTTGCATATTCTCTCTCTATTTACCCTTCCCTAATCTCCCCTTCCCTTATAAAGCAAGCTCTCAACATGTAGGCCAACACCAAGTCTCCTTTTCAGTGTCCTTCAAACCGATCTTGTCATTGAATTTTGTCATGTAATTTGTATTGCTATGTATTATGTCACGTTTGTTAGCAGATAATGGCCCTTGATTGCATATTGAAGCAATAAAGAATTGAATTGAAAAACTGAATTGAATGATTAGCATATTTCCTACATGAATTCTTTGTTGTTCAATCAGCTAGAATGGGCCTATAGAAGAGCCAGTAGACTTTATGTTGGAGATTAAGATCATGTCTTTTTCGTCTATCAGTAAGAATGGATAAATTTCTTGTTACTTTTTGTTTTAAAGTGTTGGTTGGCATCTTGGACTACAGCATGGTCTTTGCCTAAAAATCAATCCTAGGCACACTTATCGCCTGTGCGTTTTACATCAGATATCCAGCACTCAAGCTTTATTCCACTTAGTCGCCATTAGGCTGCCTCGAGATTGAGACAAGCTTCCAAGACCTTCAGTTAATGCTGCAGTCCTGGAGAGCCAATCCTCCTTTCTTTGAAAGGTTCAACTCATTTTAAAAACTTTGTTTTGTGATTTTTATTTTTTTGAATTTTATTCTTGTATCTGTGATTGGGGATGTGACAACCAGCACGGCTACAGTGATTCAGTTCACTTTGGTTGGCCCTGGTCTCCCCAATTTTTGTGTTAGATAATAAATAATGAAATGACATTTCCTACAGGAGTTCTTCGTAGTATTGGCCATATTTGACTGGTTATTCTTCTAACCACGCCCATATGCGCAGTGGTAAAATCCTACTTAACTGTTAAATACTCAACAAAACAAAATGGCTGCATAGTTACAGCAATACACGCTACGTAATCAAAGTTGCTTCAGATTGTGGCAGTATGGGTTTTTCATAAAAAAAATGTTTTCATCCAGTTTTTGAATTCTGTTAGCCTGCAATTATTTTTTGACTTCAATGTGGGTATATATTATAATTTTTATTTTCTGAAATTGAATCTAAATTATATTAATGCAAATGTGGATAACGCTGATTAACGCACTCTGGTTTACGTTAACTTTTGTTGTCAACGAAGTCTATTTCACGAACCAGTTGAAAGAAAATAATACTCAACGAAATAAACCAGTCGAATATGCCCAATATGCTCATTTTTTTTTAAATGATATAAAATGGATCCTGTACTGTAGACAAAGAAGAATTAATCATAGGCCTGGTTGAACAAGATATCTACTGTCACAATTACCTAAACCATGTTGTTTGACCCAGAATCAGTTGTTGTGTTAAACTGAACGGCAACGAAATATGGACTCTGTATGTACTGGTGCGTGAAAACTTGGGTGCATAGGCAGTAGGCCTAGGCTACAGGGCAATTAACACAGGTTCCTTAAACTTATAAAATTACTGTGGCCCAGTATTGCATATGAATGATTAGGATATTTCCTATTCTTTGTATTATTTTCCTTTTTTTTTTTTTATTTGATGGCTCCTGTAGACAAAGAAGAATTATACTAGGCCTGGTTGAAAAAGGCATATCTATGTATCATTACCAAGACCGTATTGTTCCACTTAGAATCAGCTGTGTTAAATTGAATATTGAAGAAACGTGGGTTATGTAACGCACTGCACTGGTGCATGGACACTTCTTAGGTGCATAGGCAGTAGGCTTAGAAAAAGATATAATACGGGTTCCTAAACTTATAAAATTACTGTCGCAACATTAAGAGTCCGCATTAAATAAATTCATCTTATAAAGGTAAGCCTATTTTCAAAGAAAGCTATGACAGCATACCCATTTTTCCATAGTTTTTATCGGCTCACAAACTTCTAGCCTAGCCTAATCATTTAATCTACCGGCGGCAGGCTAAATTGTACAGCCATTATGCATATATTTATTGTTTTTTGCTTCACTCTCTGACGTTTAGTGTCTTATTCATATAGGTCTACAATATTTCTTTACCTACCAAAGTACTTACAGGTAAAAAAAAAGTTTTTTCAGGGGAATAGAACTTTCTACTGCCCGCTTCTTAACCAATCAGATACCTATAGTCTATATATGAGGTATGTAATATTTTATACGAATACAATAATAGTAATAATAAAAAGAACTTGTCTAAAATCATCCTAATTCCATACATTAGGGAACATAGAAAAAATTATTAAATTATCAATCTTTTTTTTTTTTTTTTTAAGTGATGAGGGTGTTTTTCTTTGATCGGAACAATAAAATATTTTTTTTTTTTTTAAATAGATAAGGGAGGGACTGTTTTTATTTGGCAAAAAACATTGTAAATATTGTGTAAAAACTGGTTGAATTTTATTGTTTTTTTTTAATGAAAATGTATTTCCAGTCACAATATTGCATTGTGTTTTATAAATATATGATGCGGCAAATTTGTTTTATTTTTTATTCCTGCATCAATATTTCCCAAATTTTGGATGGCGGCAGAAGTGATAATATAACAATTATTTTTATTTGCCCTTACAATGGCCTGTCGATAAGCTTAGATAGAGGGATGCACCTGGCATGTCACAAAAATTTAGTTTACACAATTAAAAAATGGGTATGAGTATACTGAATCAGTTCTCAAATTATAAAAAATCAATAAACTTCTGCTTTAATCATAATAATTGATGTAAATAAACTAAATAAAAATATTCATAAAATGTATGAAAGTTTGCATTTACTTACCTTCAACACTAACAAAAACAGACTCAGAAACAGATGTTCTTATGTCAGTATATACCTGTTGAGTAAGAGTACAGTTGTATGTACCAATGTCACTAAAGTCCACACTATGTATGGTGTAAGTTGCATTTCCAGTGGTTTCTCCTGTAAAACTCATCACTTTTACTCCATCCTTGCTCCAGTACCCAATAATATTCAGTAAATTGTATTTGCATACAAGCTCAACATTTTCTCCCCTATGCTGTGTTACATTGCCATCACGTACAGAGAGACCTGTAGCAGTGATATTGGGATACAAATCCCCTAGAATAAAGAAAAACTAATACGTATGAATTTTTTTTTCATCCAAAAGAACATTCAAGTGTAATCGCAGTGTACAAACACAGAGACATATGTGATATGTGCTATAAATGTGTATTTTACCACTGACCATTATCTATTATACAAATGACTGCTCATGAGGGGAACGGTGAAATCTATTGCACCGAGGTGATGTGAAGACCGTAGAGATAGTGGGCTACAGCCTTCAAATCACAAAAGAGCTATAGATTTCAGCATTCCCTAATCTAGAGCAATCAATATTCATTTAATATACTTCATATACTGATAATACAAGTCCTAAAAAAAGTACTGAAAAGAGTAACCACCAACAATTAGGTTTACTTTTCCTCAAGAATTTATGTACTGACCATTATCTATTATACAAATGACTGTTCATGAGGGGAACGGTGAAATCTATTGCACCGAGGTGATGTGAAGACCGTACAGATAGTGGGCTACAGCCTCCACATCACCGAAGAGCTACAGATTTCACCGTTCCAGAACCTAGAGCAGTAAATATTCGTTTAATATACCTCATACACTGATAATACAAGTTCTATAAAAAAGTAATGAAAGGAGTAACCACAAAGTAGGTTTAGGCCTACTTCCTAGGCCTAGGCGGTCAAAGGGCCAATCTCTCTCGTGGAGGTTGCAGCCCCCTTTACCATCCATGCTTGTCATAAATTCACATTGCGATAGGAAAAAAAGTTCAACCTAGGGGTACAGTACACCAT
Organism: Anneissia japonica; assembly: GCF_011630105.1. Classification (NCBI taxonomy): domain Eukaryota; kingdom Metazoa; phylum Echinodermata; class Crinoidea; order Comatulida; family Comatulidae; genus Anneissia; species Anneissia japonica. The sequence goes on along the minus strand of NW_022736945.1, from coordinate 476,872 downwards.
TGGAGTGATGATTGAAGTTATTACCCGCTTTTTAAACAATCAGATGTCTGGAATCTATGTATGCGGTACATAATCATTGATAGTCATTTCAATTTATGAAGATTCCTTTTTTTCGTTTCATTGTGTTTAACTTTCATTAGTATAGTTTGCTGTAGTTTAAGTTTAGTTCCGGGGCCACCTTACAGACTTATGCCTCCTTGGTTTCCAGTACTTGCTAGGAATTCAAGTGAAATAAAGTGATTGATTCAACATGATTTTATTTGTGAAATATACATACTGTCTCTATTCAGTTTCATTTTCAGTTCTGTTTGGGTTTTGTTAAGTTAAGATAGACAACTACTATAAAAATTACCAAAGAGTAGAATATAATAGACAGGCAGACCATTGCTAATTGTGAAAGGTATATAGTGCACATAGGTGTAGGAATATTGATTTAGTACAGAGGGTTAAAGTCATGTTAAATACTTACTGTAATTACACTCGAACCCATAGTCTTTTTGATCATCACATCCTGGACAATCTCCAGTAGTTTCTTCGCAAAGACTATTGTCCACACATGTGCAGTTCATACAAAATTCTCCAAAAGTACCTTTTACACAATCTGAAACATCATATTAAAATTAAATAACAATGCTATACGAAAAACAATATTTAGACTGGAAGATATTTAATATTGTACGTAAATAGAAAGGATAAATTAAAATGGTAAACCCGAAAATGTGAAAGGGCAGATCACCAGATATTTTAAAGAATAAAAGAAAACGTAAATATATAATACAACATTCTTTGTGACCAATGTGCCCTGTGTTAATACAAATTTACAAATGTTGTATTATACCTTATGTGGTTGTATGTAATTACTTTTTGGAAAAAGGTGATAAAACATACTGTAAATGGCAGTAATTCCTAGATATGCAAGATTTGTGAAAATAAATTCAAATCCGTCTTCAAATGATATAGAGTATCATTTTTTTGTAATATGTAACACCATACCTTTTGTACATATTACTACAGTTTGTGAATGATGGATATTAAAAAATAAGTTTACATAAAATAATATTATGCTTTCAAAAGTTAGAAACTAAAATCAATTTGATCAATGAGATACCTGGATAAGTTTGATGCTCTTTGTTTCAGGAAATTTCATAGGAGTGATGTTTTGCCCTACCTGACATGTTATTGTACTGAATACTATGTTCCCAAAGATACGGGTAGGAATCAAAACCACGATTTCCAAATAATTAGCCAGGTGTCATAACCACTAGTCGGCCGAGCTTGCGATTAGTGGCTAGCGTTGAATCTGATCACCATTAAGTATTTGGGAATGTACTCAGGTAGGGCAAAACATCACTCCCATACCTGGATAAATCGACATGCCTGTGAATATTTGCAGCTCAGTTAAGTAGTTACAAAAACAGACTCTACATTCTACTTAAGAGTTCATTTAGAAAGTGGTTGTCTCATGACCTAGTAACATAATTTTTGGTAGGTTCACAATTAATTATTTCATTTGTTATTATCTGTTTAAATGTAGCCTTATGTACTGTACCTAGTACACTTTGCTGACAAATAAAGCATGCTGTATGCATGAGTTTAATGATAGGTCATTACACAGCCGCTCTAACAAATTAGTGGTTTCCCTAGCATAAAAATGTGACAAGAAAGGACAACTACATGAAGTTCTATTAACTTTTCTATATTTTGCTCAGTTGGAAAGTAAAACCCAAATGTGTTTTTGTTAATTTAGCTTCTGAAATAATATCATGCAAAAATTTCCACATAAAAACAAAATCAATTACTTAGGGATGATGTAACTGAAATGCTGGAAATATTTTAAAGCAAAAATGAACAAAATTAATCATTTCAATTCTAAATGACTTTTTAAAGAAAGTGAATAACCAAGCAATTCTAAATTATCAAGGTAAAAAACCTGTTAGCAAATTACTTCAATTCATAATTGAAAACATTAATACCTTGAAGTTCTGAGGAGTTAAAAAAAACAACAAAAAAACAAAAAACAAAAATGAGAAAAACCAGTATTTACAAAAATAGTATTATAATTATGGATTCAACCATTAATGATTTATAAAAATAATCTTTTACATTTAAACAATTTATACCAGAACATGGAGAGCAAAACATTTAAGTATACAAGCCACGACCTCAAGGTCAAAGCTTAAAACACAATCGCTGCCACAAATTCATTATAACCAAATTTTATTTACTTATTTTGATCTGGTTCGAAATTTAGCAATTATAATAATACAGCATTAACAGCTGTGAAGATTATTTTAAATAACATAACATATATTTAAAACAGCAACATCAAGGACAGTTCAAAAAACTTGTTTTTAGTAGGGTCCTTCTTATGGTGATAGGGCAGTAAACCAGAATACAATCCTCTACTGCTTTTGGAGGAGTGTACTGTATTCTTTAGCATGCATATGGCCTATACTGCACACAGGACCAACAGCCTAAACATCATTTCTAAAGAGAGTGACTTTTGTTATGCTTGAAATAAAAGCTTTGGATTTCACATTTCTGGGGCCCTGTGTTTTGCCACTAAATTTTTGAAATGTCAATACATTTTAATGTTATGTGCTACTCACTTATCTATTCTAAAACTGTTGTTCCCCACCCCACACGTTGAAAAATTCTGGATCTGCCCTTCATTAAACTGGCAACAATTTCTCACAAGGACTATTCAGGAAAGACACTCATCTACAAAGACATTATCAAAGACGACTTCCCATAACATTCAACAATATACATCGCCACCTTTCCCCACCCATCCAACACCGTGCAGAGCACGGGTATATGCTAGTGATAGTAATTAGAATAAATATAGTAGATGTGTCTCTAGTGATGTATCTAGGGAGTGCGCTTGCTCCCCCACTACTCGTGCTCTTCCAGCCGCCCCCCCCCAAAAAAAATCACGCTTAAAAGTAGTTAAAAATCACCTCAAATCACCATCTTTTGCGAGCTAGCTCCCCTCACCTAATCATTGATTCCCAATTTCACCTTCGCTCACCCATTAGCCCCCTACCCCCACAATTTCAAGGCTCCTAAATATGCCACTGTGTGTCTCTATACCAAAGCAATATTTACATAAATAATAATTAATGTACCTATTAGTATGACATTAAATGAACAGTTTCCTATATTGCCAGCAGCATCAGATGCATTACAGGTTACCAAAGTTGAATCCATTGAAAACATACTTCCACTATTTGGAGTACAGACTGGACCCGACACAACTCCAACATTGTCTGTAACACGTGGCTTTGTATAATTTACTACTGCTTCACCATCATCATTAAACAACAGTATAAATGTTTGATCCACACAATTTTCGAATTTTGGCGGCTCTGGATCTGGTAAAAAAAATAACCAGTAAAAATTTTAAAACAAAATGGAAGTATTAAAGTATTATGAGCAGTTGGCCGAGAGGTATTGTTCCTGCTTCTTGTGCTGAAGACCCTGGTTCAAACTGACCAGCATTAGATTTTAGTTGGAGTCTGATCACTTGTCTCCTCTAATAACCCTCACATGGAAGCATTAGGCGGGTTAAGGAAAATGTTTGTATCCGTACATTTTGTAGTTAAGTTGTGTGACGCTGCACTGCAGCTGCTGCAGGTTCTCAGGGACCCAGCTTAAATTTCCGATTTCCAATCGAATGAGGACAAATAAAGAATTTTTATTATCATCATTATTATTACTACAAAAATAACATAAAAATTATAATATTTTATATACTGTATTACATTTGTCATTGTCACTATTCTAATCATCCCTGCTGTCTGTGATAACCATCATTTTTCGTTTTAATTACTCAGACAGACATTTTATGTTATAACATAATATTCTTTATTATTTTCACTATTACCCTTAATAGATGCTTACTAATATTAATGGATTATTTTTAGTAGCATCTAGATTATTTTTAACTTATTATTTTTATTATTATTTTTTATTACAGTAACAATACAAAATATCAAATATTTATGTATATGAAAAATAATTTTAAGAAACATAATCTGCCACAGCCCAGGAGAGAACTAATAGCCAAAGCAAATAGCGAAGGTCTTCAAAAAACACCGTGCTTGTTTGGCTGTTTCAGTTCTTTTTGTAAATTAGATATTTTTATTTTTCTGAATTTGTAATCTGAATATTTAATTCTCTACTAAAGTCTCTTGTTTTGACTTTAATCTGTAATAGTTTTTGACTATATAACTTGAATAAATCAAAATTAAATAAAATCAAATTACAACCCAATTCATTAAAATTTGACTAACATTACTTTAATGCTAACCAGGATGGCAGTTTGGCTAAATTTGTAAAATGTATTTCACCGATCAACCATTAACACACAATGGCTCCATTACTATGAATGCTTTTTGCCTAGATTTGCATATTTATTGTCTTGTTTATAATTTAATAATTATATAGTAGCTAGGCTTCAATCATCAAACACATTCCAAGAGTCTAAGAAGTGATGTCACTGAAAAAGGTAACTTACAATAACTCACCGTAAACAGTTACTTCAAAACTGCAGCTTTCAGCATTACCACTGTTATCAGTGGCTGTGCAGGTGATACTTGTTGGGCCATTGAGATAAAAAGTATCGGTATTTGGTACACAATTAGGAACGACAACATCTACATTATCAGTTGCGCTCACTTGCTCGTTAATGTCATAAGTGGTAAAATTTTCACCTTGATCTGTTGGTCGTTCAACGCTTTGAGGACAATTTAGTTTTGGCTTTTCGTTGTCTAAAAATTGAACATAAGACGAATTATTATTACTCAATCTGATTAGGATAGGAATATATGGCAGTAAGTCAAATAAATAAAAATAACATAAAATACTTTATTAAATAATTAATAACTAACGTTAGAACACTTTATGCACCAAGATAGATTTGATAAGACCAAGATTAGATTGATCAGAATCACTACTACTGTATAGGTGCCTTGATAATCTGGAGAGTTCTGAATGATCATGGTTCTGGCACATATATTTCCAAGCTCACACTATTTATTTACTATGGTCATAATTGCATGCCTTACTTCACCCAAGGCAATTCTACAACAGGACACACAACTCAGGAAATGGCAGGTTATAACTCTGCCATCGACATTCTACGCGTTGTGCGTATCTATATGCTTGACTGAGTTTAAAATGCCTTGATAACAAAAAAAAAACCACAGAAACCCAATCAAAACTAGAAATGCTCCTTCACTTCCACACCCACCTTAGCCCCACCATGTCAGTCTTAAACTAATAAGACTTAATTTTAACCTCCTTGGACTTATCAAACCAATCAAACTTACCAAACATTAGTTATCATGATAACTAGCCTAAATTACCTGATTAGTGAAATATTAATGTTGCAAATGAGCAATTAGAATATTTACACATGTACCAAAAACAACATGGCTTCGTCTTCTTATTCCCATCTTGCATTCTGCCAAGTTTGAAACCAATCAAACTTATTTAACTTTAGTTATCGTGGTAACAAAAACTAACCCAACAAAAACGACAACGACGACAGCATGAAGAACGTGGGCAAAAACAATAGCCTCCCCGGAGCTTCGCTCCTTTGGGGAGGCTAATAAAATAATAACTACTCACAACTTGTATCGGATTGCCGATGCCACAGTTAAGACCACAGGACTGTATGCTTGCGCTGTGTTTGCGAGCAGAGATGTGCGTCCTGTTGTTGAATTGCCTTGTTTCCCCTATACTCTTTATATCACAAGGACCCCAACTTGGAAGAAGCCATTTTTGGGAGGTCTTTTTAAATAAGCTTTCTTAACACATCAACACATCTAATTTTATTTTGCTGTGCATTTTTTTAATCAATATATTTATTTTATAAATCTTCAGAAAAATGTTCAATAATAAAATATAGGGTTCTGCATTCTGTGATTGGCAATTATGCAGAGGACAGTGTCATATTAATATCTCCATGCTTTTATAATTAGACTTTTATTGCTATTGATGCCTGCTTATTATCTATTACATTGTACTATCAGTACGTTCTGTTCACACCAATGTAACGACTGGTGACAATATATATGCTGATACATTAACTGACATCATGCACATGCTTTCTTGTGCAAACTCTAACCTTTGACCTGAAACATAACGCTACTAATAGCTGTGTTTCTTGATAGGTCAGCTGCAGTTTAAGTGACAGTTAATGGTAGGTTTGCTGGATAGAGTCCTACATTCAGGTCACATCCAAGAGTGACATAGCCCGAGTTATCACTAACGAAGGGGTCGTGCCAAACAACTATCCCCTTATTATCCTGTAACTCGGCTGGTCACAGACAGATTTTCAGGACAGATTATCATTGGTGTTTCCCTATCTGTAAAGTAATGTATTTTGACCTTTTATATTTTATATACAGTAGCAGATTTGATCTTAAATGGTTTTATCATGATTAATTATGGGTCCGAATTAATCATTATAATGTGCTTGTTAGACCATCCAACTTTTCTATCTTTAAATTAGCCAATTGTGAAGTACAGTGCCAAGCCACAAAGTAGTAGATTTATAGAGGAAGCACCAGATGGCCTTGTTTTGACATTCACAGTCACATACAGAAATTGGGTTACAAATTTATTATTAAAGGTTTTGATATTGCTCAAGCCCTGTTTTATGAATCAGGGAACTGCTAATGCATCATTTACGGTACTACAGTGTGTGCTCACTCTAACCATGAGAATGTATTGTATAGGTATGATGTCACAACTAACTGCTGAGAAGCTAAGACACAAAACATACATTAAGTATACAGAGACTTCATAGATATACAAAAGAACATATTTTTCATAAGGAACAGACATAAGGAAAATAACTATATTATAAAAATCAGGAGAAATACCCGTAAAATGAATGTTAAGCAAAATTATATGCTATGATGCAAAAGCCATTAACAATGCTGTCAAAACAACACAATGAAAATGATAGCTTTAAGATATATGATTTGTTTATTAAATATATATAAAAATAAGAAATGGTAGAAAATACATTGAATGTAGTCAGCATAGTGATACTAACCTTCTACCGTAATAGTAAACATACAACTGCCTTCATTTCCTGCAGTATCAGTAGCCTCACATGTTACTGTCAACGGACCACCAGTTTCCACCGGACCTCCAGATGCTGGATCACAAGTGGCTTGTAGATTTCTGTCGACATTGTCTGTAACCTGTGGCGCTGGCCAAGTTACTGTAGCAAAGTTTTCGCCAGAATCTGTCGGTAGCGTTTTGTCACTGGGGCAAGTGACTACCGGCAACTCATTATCTACCAAAATATAGCATTAGATAGAGATGCTTTCACACTACATTCAATTCAAAATGTAAATTACTGTAGCAATACCAATAATTAGCATAAAAAATGTCTATTTTCTAAAAGCGATAGCAGCATATAGACGCATAATACAGATTTTATCTATTAATTAACAAGGGAAGCCATTGTTTTCCACTGAGCAGAAACTTCAAACTGTTTTAAAATGATCATGTAATATGCAAAAGCAATTAAAGAATGTTATTAAAATTCACATCAATACTAAAATTTTCATAAAAATATGAACAATTCTTTTAAAAGCAATGCAGTATATAGACACATTAAGCAAATCTTTTTAATTTTAATTTATATCAACAGAAAAATTGTTTTCCAATGAGCAAAATCTCCTAGGCCTAATACACAGTTTTGTAGCATGTGCAAAGGTATGAGGCATGACATTATTGAACTTTACATAAAAGCAGTGTTGGAATGAATCAAACTGACTTATTAAACCTCTGACATCAGATAGTCATTTGCATTTTCAAAAATGTTATTCCCATCATAAAGATATTACAAGTGCAAATTATTTGATGGTACAGTACAAACAAATAAGTTATAAGACTTAGGTTGTGAGATATAGTTATGAAAATGGCGGTAAATGATATAAAGTGACATTTCCAGCTGGATGAGAATAGTATTATAAAAAACATAAACAAATTGTAAGTTGTGGCAGTTGCAGCGCCAGTAGTAGTGACACAAAGAACAAAAATCAGAAATGTACAAGCACCAAGGAATTCCCAAAAAAAACAATCTAAACTTTAACAATAGAAAAACAAGCACATGAATTCGGCAACCGCTTCTTATAGAAAATGTATAATAGTAAAACACAAGTACAATAGAACCCATCCTCTAGGTCACCCATATTAAGGGGACATATTTTCTGGTTTTGAAGATGTTCCCTTAATAGTTTCTACTGTATTTTTTCATACATTTTGTAGTGTCAAGTGCAGATTCAACGTTAAGGGTAAAAGAATAACCCATAACTCTCAGCATCATCATGCTAAATTGCATGAGCGTGGTCTGTGACTACCTAGCAGCCACAAAGAGGTGCTTATAGTACCTACATGTTCACATCCTTCCACTACGACAGGGGCTGAAATGAACCATAGCATCAGGGTAATCCACTATTCTGAAAAATACCACTTGGCCACTCGACTCGCCTAAATTTGTACTACATAGTACAACATATCAGCATGTCACCATTCATTGTGTTTGTTTCCTTTACATACAGTATTCAACATATAGGTCCTGGTATTCAACATATTTAACCTGGGGGCCAATTTTTTTAGGCCAGCGGCGGGACGACACAAATCGTCTACTCCAATTTTTTTTATAGCGGTGAATTCAGAATAGAAGGGGTCAGGGAACAACTTTCACAGATAGGGGAAACACTACCTCAGCCCCACCATGTTTGGGGCTGAGGCATGAAAATTTATGATTATGGCACCTCTAGATGGTCAGAAATGTCACCCTTAGACTTAAATTTGAATTTAATTTTCTTTTCTTCTCCTTTCTTTCTTTTAGAATTTTGAAAAAAAAACAAAAAACTCCAGGTTCTCCTACCCTGCCACTAGAAATTTTTCTACCACAAAAATATCCACTCACCAGTTGTTGGGGTTTGAGGTGAGCACTTTTTTAACATTTTTAAACATTTCTGGAAATTGCACAGCAGTGTTTTCAACCGAATAACAGGCCCTGAGCCTGTTGGTGCAGCAAATGGTTAGACATCGCATCATATCTGTGTCCCACTTAATCCATTGTCCCGGGCCATTAGTCTACCCCTCCCCATGCCAGTACCCTACACCACTAGATAAAGTGAGCTACACTCAGAAAAAGCCACACTCTTGTAAACAATGCTAGAGTAGGGGTGACTATGTGGTGTTGTTTTAAGCAGAAAAACTTTTTCAAAAAATCGGCCCGGTTGAGCCGCCGACAAGTTAAGGCCAGTGTGCAAACATCACTTGCGCATTATCAGTGATTAATTGCTGCTATTTTCTAACATGCCCTTCTAATGTGACCATTAACATGGATCAGGGTATAATCTAAAACCTGTCAACCCTAAAACAAAATTTTCAGTTTTAACAGTTTATGAAAGTGTTTATATTACTTAAAAGAACAATTGTCTGGACATTTGAACGAAGCTGATATTTTTTTTGTGATAATATGCAAATTTTTTGTGTATCATGTGACCAAACTTAAAAAAGTACTTAGTAAAAGTGGCAAGATGGAATTATTCCAATATTTGCTGATATCTTCAGTCAGAATAATTTCTAAGATTTTAAATTAGGTTTGTTTTATAGTTAGCAATTAACAGTGCAAATTGAGGTAAAAATATGTTTTAGATGCATTTCTTAATTATTAATATTGAAGCATTTTTATAGGTCAAATTCTGTCCTGCCATCATTTGAAACCAATTTAACTTTTTTTAGACACTTTACTATGATCTGATTTTCATCACATTTTGCTATTATATGATTTTTATATGTGCAATATGATTTAGCTTTAAAAAATAATTTTGTCAAATTAAAATTAATTTTAAACCCATTTAAGTATTTTCCGTCCCGCCAGTTATTAGAATATTGTCCCACCACCCTTATGACGTACAGTACATATATATACATATATACACATTATATAAATCATCAAAGAAAGGTAAATACAGTGTTCGAATAAAGGACATAATAATACATCGTGTAGTATAGCTCTCAACGAATGCAGTCCTGTAAATAAATGAAATTGTGTAATAAAATGCCTCTGACGGGACTCAAACCTGCGACCTCTCACTGTCTGTCAAGGCGAGCGTTATAACCATTAGACCACGGAGGCTTCATGGTTAAAAAGATTCAAATACCACCAGATACACTCCATTACACAATAGGTACGGCTAGAAACAAATAGTTGCGTATAATATAAATCAAGATAGCCGTTAGCACTGTTATTATATACAGTATATAAATCATCAAAGAAAGGTATAATACATTGTTTGAATAAAGGACATAATAATACATCGTGTAACATAGCTCTCAACTAATGTAGTCCTGTAAATAATTCAATAAAGTAATTGTGTAATAAATTATTATTTATAATAAATAATTATTTAAATAACTGTACTTAATTTATACGGTATTTCGATGGATATTCGTCACCTTGTGTGAACCATCCTGAGCTCTGCTTACCAAAAATATGCAGTATTTGTGCAATATTATTAGCATTTGCATACACGAAAACACATTTGAGATGTTTTGTTGTTGTTTTTTGCTTTAGTTTTGTTTTAAATTTACATCCAGCGTTAGGCCCACTGAATCTTTAAATGCTTACATAATTGAAAACATGAATTATGTAGATTAAATTATCATACAATTTACAATAAAAATTTATAAAATTATTTTTACAACAAAATAAAATATATAACAGTTTTATTTGAAAAACAGATTTAACATAAACATAGGTTGACTTAATATGCTGAATCACTAATTAATGAATGGTATTATATATTGCTTTAAATTAATCAACAAATATCTCATTAATCACTCTATCCTAAGTAGGTCTATTGAAGTATTATTAAAGTATTATTCATTCTTTATTAAAGTATTGTCCGAGCACCTTTATTATTATTATTATTATTTTTATTATTGTTATTATTTTAATTATTATTTATCAGCCACAGTAACATTGAAAACATGAATTATGTCGATAAAATTTTCACAGAAAACAAGCTTATAATTTATAAGATTATTTTTTAAAACAGAATAAAATAGATAACCTTTTTATTTATACAACAGGTTTTGCATAGACGCAAGTTGATTTAATATGCTGATTCATTATTATCCCATTAATCAAACTATCGTAAAATTATTATTTCTATCATTTTATTTATAATTTTTTTTGCTTATGTTTTGTTTATGTATGGGCCTAGGCCTACATAATAATGTATATATTTAATAATTAGAAATAATTATAATTAATTGTAAAACATATGATATAATGTTAACAATCTAATGATAAAAACATCCATTTTGATCCATTAAACAGCAGCTTTTCAACTGTGGCAGTGGCGATAGAAAATAGGAGCTTTTTTCGCATTGCGACAATGCCGATAGAAAATATTAGTTTTTTTTCGCACTGTGGCAGTGCCAATAGAAAACAGCAGCTTTTTTGCACTGCGGCAATACCGATAGAAAACAGCAGCTTTTTCGCACTGCGCCAGTGCCGATAGAAAACAGCAGCTTTTTTTCTCACTGCGGCAGTGCCAAAGACACTGCCGATAGCTAACTGCCTACTTTTTCACGAAATAAACATAACTAGAAAAGATAATTAAAAAACATGAAACCAAACACAATTGAAAGAGTAACATTATTATTATTATTATATTGCTACTACTCTTGTACTGTCCATTACCAACTGCTTAACATTATTATTTTTAACGGAAATTTGTTCGTAGTGTAGGTGTGTTAGGATAATTGTATGAAAACTTGACTACCATAAGCCAGTCAAGGTTTGTTTGCATTGACAAAATAAACTTGAATGAAATTCAAAATGCATAAAAGACTAATAATAAATGTATGGGCTAACACAGTTTTTATGGGAAAAACAATAATTACACAGTATTTATTCAAATAAATGCCCTCCTTTTAACAAATGCGGTATATTATAATTACTGAATTATATAAATAAATTTTAGTTAAATATCTGACTGTAATGCCAAATAATATAAAAACAAAGGTATGATTAGCAAATCAACTAGGCCTATAACAAAGTTCTAGATACTGTCCTTGTTTATTACAGCATTTGTAATTGATTTAAAAGAAATACAATTAATTTTATCATGTATACCACAAAAAAAATTACACCAAATTATGCCTGCCCTTATCTTATCCAATAACAATACTGTACTTCTCATACTTTAAAGCAAAAAGAACTTGATACTCTATATGCAGATATACTGATTGTAAACAGTAACTAAAAGATGTTCATAATACTGTAATTTGAAAATACAAAAATTATCATTACTTAATTAAAAAGATCAAATATAAATATGTTTCTCTTGAATTAAAAATAATATTTTATATATATTTGCAATAAAGTATTATGTATGCAGAGGCCTTGTCATACAATAAATAGACAAAAATATTTATAGTTATTATAATTATATATTGTATAAACAAGAAAATTACCTTTTCTTTTATAAATTACAACGGACCTTCATCGGCTTTTTTCGTCATATTTTTAGGCAGTCTGTACATCATAGTTCACAAGTCAGGTATAGTAAACCCCATACGGTACTGTTTTAATATATTCATTTATTATTTATTATTAATTTATCATAATAAGTCTACAACAATAACATAAATTTTTATCAAACGTGATATACAGTACATACAGGTGGGTATGATTCGTCTATTCAGAATTCACCCCCCCCCCCCACTCCTGTTCCTGTTGGTTTAGGTTGGCGAGGCCTCATCACGACTCCTATTACATTCTACCAGGGATATGACTGGGCCGGGTTGAATTAAGTCACTTTTTGATAGAAAGGCCTGTCTCTTATACACATCTAGATGTGTATAAGAGACAGCATCACGACTCCTATTACATTCTACCAGGGATATGACTGGGCCGGGTTGAATTAAGTCACTTTTTGATAGAAAGAAATGGTTTGATTTTAGTATTACCTGTACTCGATGAGAAGGTTATATGAACATCATAATTTATATTAAAATATTGTCGTTGTCACTTTTACGGATTTTTAACATGTTTTAAGGTGCCTCGCACTTTTACTTGATTTTCAGGATGACTGTAACTGTAATCCTGGGTATAGAAGCCAAGCATACAATACAATGCTTATTGGCCCCTTGATGAGCAATCTATACTACTTCGTATACGGCGCAAATTTTAGCTGGTGGTCAGCCCAATGCCTCTCAATTGCAGATTCAAACATATTTAAGGATGTAGCATTAACATCTTCCTCAGACAATGAATTCCCATTCCTAATTCGCCTTGAGAATGTCCCTTTTCTCAGATTAGTTCTAGAGTAATGCTGCTTTAATTTATATGAATGGCCTCCAGTGACACTATCAGTATTAAAATTTAAAAAAACAATCTTTAGAAATATTATCAAAACCATGAACACTTCTAAACACTTGCAATAAATCTGACTGTTGTCTTTGATACTTAGTGTTGGAAGATTTAAGGCTTTCAATCGTTCCTCATATTGAAGATGACGATACTCAGGAAACATCCTAGTAGCAAGAAGGTCCTCATCTTTCTTAAAACTTGGAGAATATACAAAACTGCAATACTCTAAAATAGGTCTCACAATAAATTTGTACAATTTTAAAAGCCCTTTAGATTTTAGAAAACGAAAAGATCTTTTAATCATTCATAATTTCATTTCGGCTCTTTTTGAGATGTCAGCAACATGCACCATGAAGTTTAAGTTACGATAAAAAAAGACGCCCAAATCTTTTTCGTTATCCACAGCCTCAAGCATAAAATTGTTCATAAAATAAGAAGTACAGGGATTTTTCCTACTGAAATGGATAATTTTACATTTATTTACATTAAATGGCAACTGCCACTTTTTAGACCACTCATATAATGCATTAATATCTGACTGTAAGCTTATACTTTACTCATGTGAATCCACTATTCTGAACAATACTGCAGCCATAATTCGTCCTGCCTCGCATGAATTGCAGTTGGTGTGGTCACGAGGGTGACTTGCATGTCAGAATCACATGCCTCGCTGAATCGCAGTTTGTCAATACCCATATTTGAAGAGCGCCTTCTACAATAAAATTGTCTCAACCAAGGTGCTGACAGTCGGATTGAAAGAATAAAAATAATTGTGATGAGTTGTTATATAGAGCAGAACATTATACAACAGACTCTATTATTTTTTTTCAGTATGGTCTTGCTCGCCACCTTTATCTATCTGCCTCTGCCGACCCAGAGGGTTCACTCTCCAGATTGCATACTACAATCAACACATCTTCATTCCTATAAGGATAAACACAATTCCAATGAAACACTTATTTGTTTTCTAATTAAACTGATAACATAAATAATAAATTTTGAACAAATCCCATCAAAAACACAAAATGGATTGTTCTGCAAGATAATAAAAAAAGAACAATGATAACAAAATACATGGTCCTTACTTAAAACTGATGCCATGTCATTCATTCACTATAAGAGTGATCTATGTAGTGTTTAATTGTTAAAGTATTTACGATTTGGCTTCCAATCGCGTTCACTACGTCGTGGGACATTAATATCTTCTACATGAGTATTATCTCTTTCTCCATCATTATCAAAATTATTATTTACATTGGCCTGTGAATGGACTTCTTCATCTTCATCTTCCAATTCTGGTCTTTCACAAGGTACTGATGAATAGTCTGGTACAATGTCGGTATTGTACCCAGGTTCTCTCCGTATCATTTGTCTCTTCCTTTGGAAAACTCCCTTTTCTGTCTGCACAAGATATGAGCGATTTGGTAGTATGGATTTTATCCATCCAGTTTGAGACCAGATATTCTTCAGAGTGTCCCATAGTCTAACTCGTGTTCCAACTGCCAATTCTGGTATTAAGCATGTGAACCTACTCGCTTCATATGATACAGTACTTCTGCTACTTTTTCTTTACCCCGCTCTTCCTTGCTATGAATGCTTTAGTGTCGAGTTGCTGGAAATTTAACAAATTATCTGCCATTGGCAAGTTCGTTTTCATCCTTCTGTTGTAGAGTCGTAGCTCTGCTGGAGATTTTCCACATTCAAGAGGGGTGCTACGGTATATTTGCAGGGCCTTCATGATATCTTGATTGCTGTGAACTGATTTTTTAATCAAATTTTTTACTATCTTTACTGCTCCTTCAGTCAGTCCATTGGATTGGGGGTAGTGAGGACTCGAAGTCGTATGAACAATTGTCCCAATCAGCTGCAAAGTGCCTAAATTCGGCACTGTTAAATTGAGGCCCGTTTTCTGTCATCAATTCAATAGGTGTTCCCTGTCTTGCAAACACAGACTTTATCTTACTTATCACTGCTGCACTAGCTGTGCTGTGCAGCATGCAAACCTTGATAAATTTTGAAAAGTAATCTACAATGACTAAATATTCCCTGCCATTAACTGTACAAAGGTCTTCCCCATGTTTTTCCCATGGACGATTTGGGGTTTGGTGGGCTGAAGTGGCTCTGCCATTTGTTGTCTCTAGTATGTTATACATGAGTTACAATTGTTTACCACATTAGCTACGGCATATCTTGATTTATACGCAGCCAATACACTACTTCCTTTGCTCTCCTCTTGTATTTTCGGCAAGATTCTTTTACGTAGTGAAGCTGGGATGATTATTCTATTTCCCTTGAAAAGCAAGCCATCAGCTTCTGACAACTCTTCTCACACTGTCCAATATTCTTGTAGATTATCAGGACAATATTTCTTTTCATTCGGCCAGCCTGACAATATCACGTTGCGTAATGCTTTTATAATTTCATCTGTTTGTATTTCTTTCACAATTTCTGTCTTGCTATGTGAGGAAACAGGTATTGACACAGTAACCATATTTACATAATTGACTATGTCCTCTTTGGTACTACTCTGTCCTTCAGCGTGTTGATCTACTGCTCTTGAGAGCATATCTGCCGTATGCATAAATTTTCCTGGGGTGAAGGACACATTTAAGTCATATCGCTGAACTCTTATTAGCAATTGTTGAACTCTCAATGGACAATCACACAGGCATGGGCGTCGATTGGTGGGGACAGGGGGGAAGCGTCCCCACTTTTAAAAGTGAATGGAAAGAATAACAATTACGCATGACTCATGAATTTTGTCTGTTCACTTTTCTAAGTGTATTTTCCGGACCAAAACCGAGTAAAAACGCAATTGTTTAAACATTTCGTAACCATCTCAGAAACCCACTAGATCAATTTTATGGGTGCAACAACTATCAGAGGCTAAATTTATTGTGAAAACAATGTACTGAACGTTGTTAAAATTGGAAGCATGTATCCTTATTATGCCAATATTTTTACAAACTCAAAAGTGCACAATTTCTACTATAAATGATTTATTCTTTTTGTATATTATTATGACCCGTACGTAGTGCTTAATATTATCTACATACATAGGATTACTGTTTTTTTCTAATTTCAGTCTTTAACACGGATATGATGTCTACCTATTTCGATTTCGATTAAGTGATAAGCCTACCAAAAGTTTACAAACTCCAGTGTCACGTTGACACAGTCTCGCAATGATGCCATAATAATCAGTGGCAGATTCAAGTGGGGTCGGGCCAAGCCGACCCTAATTTTTTCAAAATTATTTTTTTAAAAAGGAAAAAAAACAAAGGAAAATTATAATTAGAATTTAGGCCTGAGAGTGCCATTTCCGGCAATCTAGAGGTGTCATAATCATAAATTTTCTACTTTCCCAACGTGCAAGTCCCTCCCTGTCTCCCCTCTAATTTGCTTTCCTGGAGCCGCCACTGATAATGATAAATTAAAATCGCCTTTATGTTTGTGAAATCAAACTGCTAACTAATGTTTTGTGTGCTCCCTATCTCCCTAGTCCTGTTTGATCGTAAATTAGATGGTATTATTTCCACTCACAATAATTTATCGCAATATTACTTACACAAAAGTGAAATTCAAAAAGAGGAGAAAAGCAAAAACCTCGATTGATTTTAAAAGTACTGTACATGCAAAAAAACTATATTAATGACTGTTTTAAGTTTGTCTTATTTGTTTTTCATAGTTCGAATTTTGAATACGTTACAAGCTAATCAGTAGATAATAAATCATTATTTTTATGAATGTTAGTTTGCACAAAAATATAAGCGGGCATAATTATGACTAAAAAGGATAATTTTAAAAACTTTTTATGATGAGTATTTTAGTGGCAGATTCAAAGGGGCCAGCCGGCTCACAATCACTATTTTTTTTCCTCGAAATTTAAAAGTGGAGAAAAATTAAAATTATATTCAAATTCAGTCTGAGAGTGCCATTTCCAACCAACTGGAGGTGCCATAATCATAAATTTTCTTACCTCAGCCTCAACCATGGTGGGGCTGAGGTGGTAGTCCAGCTACACTCTCCATCTGTAAAAGTCCCTCTCTGGGCCCACCTCTATTTCAAATTACTGAATCCACCACTGGATATTTGGAAAATTTCATATGGAAATAAATGTTAATTGCATTGCTTAAAATCAATTAAAAGGCTATATGCGCCAGAGCTTCCGGGGCTTCACCCCTGGTCCTCAACCATTGCTTGGGCCTACGGCCCAAGGCTTTATTTTTCATCTCGTCCCTCCGCTTTCGATCAGCCACGGATCGACGCCCTTGTACACAGGGACTTCTTGAACAATGGAATCAGGGGTTTGTGATCAGTTCCCATTTCTATATGTTGTCCATATATGTACTGATGAAATCGTTCACACGCATAGACCATGGCTAGCAGTTCCTTTTCAATTTGGGCATATCTGGTCTCTGCTTCCGACATTGAACTTGGAGCATACGCCACAGGAGCCCAGGTTCCGTCATACTGTTGTAAGAGTACGGCACCTAGACCATCGCGTGAGGCATCTGAAGAGACTTTAATAGATTTTGTTGGGTCGTAGAAACACAAAACCGGCTCTGTGACAAGAGCTACTTTTAGCAGCTGCCAAGCTTTTTCTTGTGCATCTGATTCTTGCCACATCGTTTTTGAGGTCTCAGTCTTCGTTTTGTAGACACCCATATATGGTGTCTATAAAACGAAGACCCTTGGAAATCTCACAAACAGACGGACAAAAAATTTTGTATTATTTTGATTTTGTGACAGCCTGGCGTATTATCATCAAAATAAAAGAGAAAATTTAGGGGTCTTCATTTTTGGGTCTTCGGTCTTCGTTTTATAGAGGCACCCTTTTATTGTCTAGTATTATACGTCTGTAGTGTAGCGTGGGGGGTGGGGACGGTAAGCATAAGTTGGTTAGCCAACAATATGCAAATGTTACATGAAAACCTGGGAAGGATGGCACATCACGTTGTTGCCTAGCCTACTGATGTACTGTGTGTGTAGCGGGGGACGGTGAGGCTATTATTATTTAGTAAGACTAGGCCTAGGCCTAACCTAAGCCTTGCCTCAGTAGACAGTGCAATTGTATATGTGAATATGTTATAGAAAGTACACTTTCGAAAGAAATAAATTAAAATAAGAAAAAAAAAATAACTAAGAATAATTCAGTTGCAGACGTACCTTGTTTAAGTATAATGCTAACAATGCGGCTCTTGTAGCCCTAGCTAGGCAACATATGCTAAGCAGTGGTGTTTATCCATGAAAAAAGCACGTCGGGAAAGTTTGCCTTACCAGGAAAAGGTGACGTAAGCTTATGACGTAAGCATGTTAATATTGTGAGTGTGACGTCACCAAAAAATAAGAATTTTCTATTATAACAAAAATATTAATAACTACAAGGTTTGTGGGCGTAAATTCTATAATATTAATTAAGGGTAGCACCATCTCCTTGCCATACAGATTACAGCTCCCACTGACGTCTCAGTCGAGAAACGTTTAGCTGAATTTTATCTCGCAAATCTCACTAAAACCAAATCCAAATTGCACGTTCCACTTCTGACTTGAGTTTGTGAATTAATACATCTTTACAGATAGAAGGCCAATAATAAATATATGTAGAATTCTGAAATGGCAATCATGCAGAAAAGAGAACCCCATTTAAAATAGTTATGCTATCCACTGGCCGCAAGGGCTGAAATTGATTATACATTCGAAAATATAGCAAAAAATTAAATAAAAATTATTAAATAGAGTAGGCCCCATTCCAAAATAGAAATTACATTGTTATTAAACTTTCATTGTTATCGATGCGTTTTTGTTATCTATTACAATGTACAATTAGTGCAATGAGGGGTGACAATACATGCGCTGAAGCACACCTCAACTGACATCACGCACATGCTTTTTCAGCAAATTAAGTGTGACATAGCCCGAGTCATCACCGACGAAGTGGTGGAGGTGGTAGACGGCGGCGGTGGTTTATGTAGTGCCAACTCCAAACGAATGATCATAGGCGCTGAGCGTAATTACCTGTCACTGGATCAAACAGCGGCAACCAGGGTTGGCGCCACGGAGGGGGGGGGGGGGGCCGTCGGGGAGAGCTCCCCCACCCCCACCGGCGAGAAAAAGCACAATTCGTCGGGGAGAAAAAAAAAGTATTTTCTACATATTAGTTTTTATGTTTTTTTTTTATTAGACTCTAAAATCGAAATGCTTTTGAAACCCCTAAATTGGCAAATTTTCGGGGGCTTCTCCCCCTGTACCACTTTCTAAAAACCTTTAAACCGAAGCTCGACCACACCCACCTTGCTTTCGTCTGGGAAATCTGACCACTTGTCGGGGGAAACGCCCCCCCCCCCCCCCCTCTAGATGTGTATAAGAGACAGGGCAAATCCTGGCGGAAATCCAGCACAAGTGCCACCCTCTCTGTTGCACGAAACTAGTGCACGATCAATCATCACACAACATCCTACCATGTACCCATTTATACTCATTGGTTGAATAGGAAAAAAATGGAATATTAAAAGTCTGATAACATTTCCGGCCATCTAGAGGTGCTATAATCATAAATTTTCTTACGTCAGCCCTAACTATAGTGGGGCTGAGGTGGTCTGCACCTAGACTGGGTTTCAGTCCCTAATCTTTGTCTTAATCAGTTGAAAAGGTTAAGAATAAATCGATTTTGGCACAAATGGCGTTCCATATTACTTATTTGCATGGCGTTCCATAGTATACTTTTTCTGAAAAAAGTTTCTCAACATAAATTGACGCTGGTGGCGCTTTCCGAAATGCGCTATTATAATACTACGAAAAATCCATAATTAGAGACTTGTGGCAAGTCTAGTCTGCACCCTCCACCTGTGAAATACCCTCCTTGGACCCTATATTTCGAATGCTCTGACACTTGCCACTGCAATTGTTAAATTTTGTGTGCACCAATTTCCTTGATTAGTTTAGAAAAGCTGCTGAGACCGAATATGCACTAAAATAGTTACGAATCCGATCGACACTCCGGAAAGGATTATTGTCTCCCGGAAGTCAGTGCCAATGGATATCACCATGCACAACCGTAAATATAATTAGGTGTGTTTCGATCTTTGGGATGTGCATTATTGCAACTTGGGACACATACCTTGTGCTCCTGTGGAAGCAATTAGCAAAAGCATCCAATAATACGTCTCCATGATACACCTTCAGCAAGCTTTAATTTCAAATGAAATCTGTAAAGTCGAAATGGCTTGGTTAACTACGGAAGCCCGTTAGTGTCAACAGTGAATAAAAATTTCAAATCAGTTAACTGGCGGCCGCCACTTAATTATCTGGCGGCCGCCACTTAATTATCTGGCGGCCGCCACTTAATTATGGGTACCCAGGTTGCGGTATAGCATTATTTTTGGAAAAAAAATTAAATGGTATATAAATTTTAAGTGGAGTGTCATTTCCGGCCATCTAGGAGTGCCATAATCGTACATTTTCACACCTCAGAGCCCAAACCTTGGTGGGGTTGAGTTAGTATAAACCCTCCACCTCTGATGTCTCTCCGGGCCCCGTCATTTTCTACGACTACTACCTAAAAAATAAATAAAAAAACTTTAATACTGTTCATATCTGTCTCTTATACACATCTAGATGTGTATAAGAGACAGCGCCAAGCGTTGGCGCCGATAGGCGTTACCGTTAAGCAATTTAGCACATTACCATTTAAAAGGCGTTTGCAACGATAGGCATTAGGGTTAATCACGCCAGCAGTTTATCATTGAATAGGGGTTTGCGATGATAGGCATTAGGGTTGTGCAGATCAGGTGAATAGGCGTTTGCGAAGATAGGCGTTAGGGTTAAGCACGTCAGGGGTTTGCAACAACAGGCGTTATGGTTAAGCACGTCACTGGTTTACCATTGAATAGGCGTTTAGAATTAAGCACGTCAGGCGTTTGCGCCGATAGATTATATGGTTATTTTGTGGATTAAGTTTGGAGCACGTCAGTATTTTACCATTGAAGATACGTTTGCGACGATAACAAATAGGAAAAATAACATATTCAATTGCAAATGACCGGTGAAAATGCCTATACATTAGCGTACACAGTTGAAAATCTTATTAACCCTAATTCCTCTTCATTAATATACAATGGCTGGTGCGAACATCTATTAATTAGCGGACATGGTAAAATGGCTGACATGTTTATCCTTAAAGCCTATCGTCGCAAACGCCTGATGACTTGCTTAAACCATGGAGGAAATATATTAATAATAATATATATAATAATTATTAATAATAATATATTTCCTCCATGCTTAAACCTAACGCCTATCATCGCAAACGCCTATTTAATGACATTCTTTTAATCGCTATTTAATGCTTCCTAGTGATGTTATATTTTGTGAAATGGGTGCTATATGACTGCTATTATAAGCTATAGTCTCTTATACACATCTGAACATGCTTTTAATCGCTATTTAATACTTAACCATGTAATTGCTATATGACTGCCATTATAAGGTATAGCTGGTGACCAGCTAATTGTATGCTTTTAATCACTATTTAATGCCCTTTAATATTTAACTCAGCTATAACAGACAATATCACACTCACATAAACAGCAAAATAGAACATATAATACAGTTGATGTGCTACATCAAAGATATAGATACATTTTGTGAATGGCTATATGACTGCTAATTTTGTGAATGACTATATGACTGCTATTAGGCCTATAAACTATTACAAGCTGTAGCTAAAATGAATAGCTAGGCTAAATGCTACCGTATATTAAATGCTAGGCCAATCATGCTCTTTAATGGCCTGTTCTACATCAAGATAATGCTATACCGCAACCTTGGTACCCATAAATAAGTGGCGGCCGCCAGATAATTATGTGGCGGCCGCCACATAATTATCTGGCGGCCGCCAGATAACTGATTTGAAATTTTTATTCACTGTTGACACTAACGGGCTTCCGTAGTTAACTGATTTGGATGCATTCATTTTCACATAGTGTGTTTGGTAAAAATTGGTAAGCTAATAAAGGAACTTGATGGATAAAAGTTCATTATCCTGTTTTATAAGGACTAGGTTTGTTGTTATTTGTCAAGGCAATTGTGTTGTTAGGATGTTTCTGTCTCTTTTGTTAAAATTGTGTTTAGAATGTGTAATCAAAAACAACAGATTGAACCGAGTTTGTGAGTTTCCCCAAAGATACTAGAAATACAAGATAGAGTTCTCCACACAAAAAAAGTGTTCCACCGAAATGCATGGTGGGAATACGAACAATGGGACGCCCCCTACAGCTGGATCTAAAAAAACTTGTGTCAAACTTTCATTAACAAGTCGTCGCGTATTTTATTATCAATTCTCAATTAAAAAATTGTACACCGCGATGCGCTATGGCGACGTACGGTATTGGAGGGCGTTGCTATGCAGTAAATTGCAACACATCATAAAAACAGGGTCATAATTATATCGATTTCCCAAGGATAGAGAAAGGTCAAATATTGCACTGACATTAAACAAAAAATTAGCTATATATAAATATATATTAACATTTTGACATATGAATTAGCCTAGGCCTATTGACTTGCCTAGCTAAGATATTGAAGAAAAATAAATAAATAATTAGACTAGCCTAAAATAATGAAAAAAGTACCGTACTAAATATTATTCGTTCGTATAATAACGCTAGTATAATGCAGTTAGTCATGAATGACGTGAAAATGGAGCTCTTTTGGTAAAGGAAATTTAATAATATTAATACAGGTCTAACTCTAATTACTTAAGACCACTTTTTGGACCGGGATTTCCATGGTCTACCTACCTAGCATAGCCTATATCCGCTTTTTAGTCTCTAATTAGAATAATAAAGCTAATTTTTTTTACTTAATCTGGATCGCATGGCCGGATGCACTCTTAGTGAAAAAGTTTTCCTCCATTAGTGGAAAAGGAAGGGCGCCTTTTGCGTCTGGATATACTTTGCAACAGAGTGCCCTGTACGTTGGGCACGAAGTATAGGAAACTTGCGTGGTTAATGTTAGGGTTCCTGATTGTAGAGGTAATTATTATGGTGTAATTATTATGGTGTATCTATTGTAATTAATTACCTAATTAATTAATGGAACATTCACTAATGGAATGTCCTATAAGTGACCAATAGGAAAGGGGTACTGCTGGACACCCAAGCCAAGCTAAGCTTATAGCATTTTATTGCTCTCTTTTGTTTTACCCATCGAGGAGAGCAGATGTGTACTTTGTTAAGCTGTCTCTTTTGTTACAATTCAGAAAGGTCAATTTAAGAATTGTATAAGGATTAAGAAGAAATGTAAGTAATTACAGTTACTATTACAACGTAATTCCTTAGTTCTATAAGTACTCTATTAGCTCATATTGAATACTGTAGTAGAGTAAATTAGATATGCTTTTCTAATTGTTATGGCTTGAATAACAATTGATTGAAGTCTAATTGTTGAATTAGATGCACATATGAATACAGAAGGTGTTCTACTTAATTATTCTAATGTCTATTTATATTCTTTAGTTAGTATTTATATTATATTTAGTCTGCATTTTATTAAGCATTACTTTACCTATAGTATTGCTATAAGTAACCTATTGTAATCTCATAAGATAATAAGGATTACATGTGTGGCTGGTTTAAGATGGCCGCCATTAGTATTGTATTAAGATTTAATGATTAGGAAAGCTCACCATATGGTGACGCTGTTTTATACCTTTCAAAAGGTGGCGCTGTTTGTTATGGTGCCCAATAGGTGGCGTCCCTTATCTTAGATCATGTGACATGAATATTAATTATGTGTTTATGTTCTCATATTTTTATATTTATTATGTCTTACACTAAATCATTATTACTTCTATAGATTATATTAACTACTCTACGTATATGGTAATTCCTGAACAGAATACACTGTGTAATCGCCACAAACCGGTGAGTGGTTATAATTAAGTGACCATTATATTTAAGCTACTGTATTTTATATTATACTTTTTATGTAACCGAATATCATGTTGAATATTATAAACACTAGAATGATGTCATGTAATGTGGTTATCATAATTGACTATGCACGGATAAGTTGAATCTTCTGTTTACGATTACATTTAGCACAATCTCAAGTGCTCTGGTCTTGATGTTAAACTGTATGATGTTAAGTTGTAAAATGTTAGATTAATTTATGATTTCAATGCCTATGATTTGTATGGGCAAGTGGTGTTATTTTGATATATCTCTTTTACAGAGGCTGTTTACTAGATGCTGTTTTTACATAAATAAATACGAGTGAACTTTATTTGAGATGTACTGTCTGTTATTGACGTGTCGACCGCTACCCCACACTTTATAGCTTGGGAGGCCAACTACAGCCTGTCTCAGTGGTGTCAGAAGTGGGATGAACAAGACAACAGACAAAGGTAACAATACGTTTATCCGAATGAAGCAGCCTCAGTTTGCGGAAGAAGACCGACTATCCTGCTGAAGAATGAAGAATCAACGCAACATAGTTTAATTACATCATTGTATATTCAAGATTTTTTTTAAAGATTTATATTTGATTGAAATATTTATACTATTATACAGACTTGTCTGTTTTATGCAATATATTGTTTATTTTCTGATGATTATTTTGTAACATATTTTTTTCTCTCTCGATTCATCAATAATTATATATTTGTACCCTACTGTAATCATATTTCACACATAATGGCGAACCAAGATGATGCAGGTCCTTCCACCCAGGAAATTCTTCAAACCATAGCAACGGCATTACAGGGAATCAATGTGCATCATGTGCATCCAGGTGTGAAGTTAACAAAGTTCAAAGGTTCCAAAGCAAGTAGTGAGCCTTCCTTGACCGAATGGCTTGAAGACTTTGCAGCTTACGCGAACCAATATGGGCTGAGCGATGCGAGAAGAGCACAAGCACTACTTGATCACCTAGGTGGAAGTGCCAAGGAAGAACTACTATGTTACGGATTAGATGTACGTGGAGACCACAGGAGGATAATAGAAGTACTGAAGGAGAGATTCGGTCCTCAAGAAACCAATGCATCCCTGAGTGAGACCTTACATAATAGAGTGCAGCAGGACGGTGAAAGTCTGGCAGAGTTTAGCCTAGCGTTGATGCGGATATACGGAAAAATGGAGGCCGCGACATCAGATGCCACTGAAAGAGCCGCACTGACAAGGTTAAGGGACAACACTCTTAAGGAAAGACTGGTTCGAGGGGTACGTGAAAAGTGGGTTCACCGAGAACTACGGCGAATAGAGATTGAATGCAGAGGGAGATCCTTTATGGAGATGCGTCGAAGTGCTCTAGAATTCTTTCAAGACCAAGAACCAGCTTCTAGACGACCTCCTGGCGTATATGAAGTATATGCTGATCGGGTACACACTACATCGCATGAACGAGCCGACAAATCGACAGAAAAACAGAGAGAATTATCACGAGAAGTTAGCACATTAAAGGACGAGATGGAAAAATTAAGATTAGTTATCGAGAGAATGGATAGACCAGGCCCTACTACCAAAGGCAAAACTCCTGTCAAGGAAATTACATGCTACAAGTGTGGTCAAAAGGGCCATTACAAACGTCATTGCCGGAATTCAGGTCGAAGACAAGGTGCTTGTCAACTACAGCTGGGTTATCCATCACAATCAGTCTATCAACGACAGCCAGCTCACAAGCCACATTCAAACTACCAACCAGAAGCAGGTTATCAGTCATCGCCAAGCTTTCAACCACCTCAGGCTAATCACCGACCGCAGACAACCTACATGTTGCAAGAGAATGCACAGCGTCAACAGATCACTCAGCAAAAGCCCGAACACCAGCATCCGGAAAACTTCTACCCTCCGCCACAAGGGGCAAAATGGTAGGAGGGGATAGCAGACAGCCCATTTCAATACATGAGTCTACGTTGACTAAACAGTCCGAATCAACTAAGTTAGGGTTATTAGCACCTAGCCCAAAGATGATACTAAATGTTGCCGGTGTGGATATTGGTTGCATCCTCGACACAGGAGCAGAAGCGTCTATAATTCCTGCCACTATTTATCACGAAGTATTTAAGCCACGAATTGGTCCCATGGGCAATCTCGAATCAGCCATCAAGATAGTTGGTGTCACAGGGACAAAGATATCAGTAGAAGGCTATGTAAGAGTCCCGGTGATTTTGGGGAACAAGACTGTTGTCGTCGGTTTCTTAGTTGTAGGGGAAAGCACGCCTCGATGTGGCCGAAAAGAAGACTATCCCCTAATCTTAGGTTGCAACGCTTTACGGCTACTAACTGATGTATCTTGTGACTCGGGCTTGCAAGGGAATCTCAGCATGGTGATAAACAGTCTTCAGATGCCCGGAGAATCCACCAATACTATACCCAGTGGACATCACAATCAGAAGCGGAGTATAGTAACAAGAGACCTTCTCGAAGTTGTACCCCCAAGATCTGTGAAACGGCTTGATTGTTGTTTTGAAGCTGATACGATAAGTCCTGTCGATGCAGAGAGTGTTTGGCTAGTAGAATCACCCACTGATGGTTCAAGCTTAGAAGTAATAGAAGGTTGTGTTTCTGGTTCATCAAGTTTAAGTCTACTTGTATCAAATTCAGCAGATGAGGAGCTGATTCTACAACCAAAAACAAGAGTAGCAGCAGCTGTCCAGCTGGCTCAGCAAGCTCAAGTCGTAACCTTCCAAACAGATGATTTCCTACAAGTGGACATCAAGGAGGTCTACATTGAAGAGAACAAAGTAATGCACAATCCATCTTCAACTGTACATACAAACCCAAAGAATGACAAACATCTATGCAAAGATGGTACAATGTTAGAGCTACCAGCAGGTGTAAATTTAAGCAACTTAAATCCCGATGAAGCTGACCAAGTTGCCAGGTTACTTGTTGACCATAAAGATGTTTTCTCAACAAATGAATTTGACCTAGGGCATTGCAACCTTATTCCCCACGAAATAAAATTAAACACCGATAAGCAAATACGTATGCCATACCGTAGAATTCCACCCACACAGATGACTGAGGTGAAGCAACTTTTGCAGGACATGCTTGAAAAGGGGATCATCCAACGCTCATCAAGCCCTTATGCTAGTCCAGTTGTCATTGTTCGGAAACCCACGGGAGCTTTACGACTCTGTGTCGATTATAGACAACTTAACGCAATCACAATCAAAGACTCCTTCCCACTGCCACGAATCGATGAGACACTTGAAGCACTTGGAGGAGCTCGCTATTTCTCACCTATGGACCTGTCACACGGTTATTTCCAAGTCACTATGCATCCAGATTCCATTCCACTTACTGCAATTCGAGTACCATGGGGATTGTTTGAATTTAATCGCATGCCGCAAGGGTTATGCAATAGCCCAAGTACATTTCAACGAATTATGGAAAGGATATTTGGCGACTTGAACCTTGACAAGTTGGTGCTCTACCTTGATGACATTCTTGTATTCTCAAACACCTTCGACGAACACTTGGAACGACTAGCAGAAGTGTTCAGGCGACTAAAACAACATGGTCTGAAGCTTAAGGGTTCCAAATGCAAGTTATTCCAAACTGAAGTTGCACACTTAGGACACATAGTCAACAGCAATGGTATAGCGGTAGATCCCAGCAAGGTAGAGAAAATCATGAAATGGCCAACTCCAAAGGATTCATCACAAATTAGTTCTTTCTTAGGCCTCGCATCCTACTACCGGCGATTTATTCCTGGTTTCTCAAAGATTGCTGCTCCACTACACACATTGACAGGAAAGAAAACGAGAAATGCGGGGAAGAAACAACCATTTGAATGGAGAAAAGAAGCCGATGAAGCATTTCAGTCTCTAAAGGTAGCTCTCTCCACAACACCTGTTTTAGCATACCCGCAATTTGGTAAGGACTTTGTCATTGAAGTTGATGCTTCCTTCAACGGGCTTGGGGCATGCTTAATGCAAACAGATGATGATGGGAAACTTCACCCGGTGTCCTATGCCAGCCGCAGTCTTCGAGGTGCCGAGAAAAATTATGCAGATCTTTCAAGTTTCAAGGTTGAACTCCTAGCACTTAAGTGGGCAGTTACTGAAAAGTTTGGGTCGTATATCAGAGGATCAAAGTGCACCGTGTTTACTGATCACAACCCATTAGTTCATCTTAAGACAGCAAGGTTAGGCGCAACAGAGCACCGTTGGGTTGCCCAGCTTGCACCTTTCAATCTCAACATCAAGTACAAACCAGGAAAGGCAAACCAATGTGCAGATGCACTAAGTAGGTGTCCGGATATCGAAGCATGCGATGTACAGGTAATAGTAAGAGAAGTAACAGCTTGCAGCTTAGTACCGACAAACATCCTAAACACAGACTGCATCATCAAAGATAGTCATCCTCAAGATGAGGCACACAGTTTATTTCCATCCTACACTCATCAGCAATTAGCCAGTCTTCAACAGAACGATGAAACCCTGGGAAAGGTTTGGGAGTGTTGGCAAAGCAACTGGAAGTCAGGGCAACCAATCACTAACGACTCTCCTGAGTTAAGAGGTTGGCTGAAACAAATTACTTACTTCAAAGAGTGGAGAGGAGTGCTATACAGAGAAGTCCAATCTACCACTGATGACTGCCGACAACTACTCATTCCTCATAGCCTTCGCCACAAGATGCTAGAGATGGCACATGACGAGTGGGGTCACCAGGGAGCTACTAGAACTATTGGTATTTTAAAGACCAGATGCTTCTGGCCTGGACTTCAAAATGATGTAAGACAACACATTAAGAAATGCTTCACTTGCACAACATCTAAGTCAACTCAACCTATGATTCGTACACCTAAACGCCATCTAGTCGCGTTCCGTCCATTTGAGTTACTAGCCATTGATTTCCTTAAACTTGACACGGGCAAGGGTGGCTACGAGGATGTTTTAGTTATGACAGACGCATTTACAAAAGTCGCTCAAGCAGTTCCCTGTCGAAGTCAATCAGCAATAATAGTAGCGAAGGTCCTACAAGATAAGTGGTTTAACTACTATGGTGCGCCACAGCGGCTACACTCGGACCAAGGCAGGAACTTTGAAGGCCTGGTGATAAAGGAACTCTGCAAATTGTATAATATCCAAAAGTCAAGAACCACACCTTATCACCCGCAAGGAAACGGTCAAACTGAAAGGTTCAATCGCACATTGTGTGGAATGATAAGGTCCATAGATCAGACTAAGAGGAGAAAGTGGCCAGAGCTGTTAGGACATCTGGTGTTCCTATATAATTCAACGCCCCACAGTGTGACTGGTGTTTCGCCGTTTCGTCTTTTGTATGGACGTGAGCCATTCACACCACTAGACCAACTTCTAAATAACTCACGCGAAGACTGGAAAGAAGATTTTATTGAACAACAAGCCACTTCCATCCAGCAGGCCCACAAAGTCGCAAAGGATTGTATCGAGCGCAACATTGAGAGCGACAGGAGTCGAGAAAATGCCCGACAAATGATTCCTCAATTTGGAATTGGTGACAGAGTGCTTTTAAGGCAGTGCGCATTTGACGGACGACATAAGCTAGTTGATAAATTTCACCATGATCCATTTATAGTAGTTTGGGTTAATGATGCCGGCGATGTGTACACAATACGCCCAGCTCTCGGCGGACCTACACGAACAGTAAATAGAAAACTCCTAATCTCAGATCCAAGAGAGGAACGCAACATCGAAGTTGAAGACATTGAACTATCAAGTGATGAGGAAGATGATTGTTCACAAAGCTGGATTTTCACTCATCGGAATCCACCATTGTATGATGCTGCAGGATCTACTACTGCAAACATTCCACGACGATCAACACGATCAACTAGAGGTACCCATAGCAACCCTTGCAAATGGCCACGATCTGCAGTTTCTCGTAAATGATTTCCCACCTCATTTTATTCTATCCTACCATGCTTACAGTATTGTATTTTTTTACTACTTTTTTTTATACCATAGTTGTGTTTTATTGTGTTATATGCTGTAATATGACAAGTATGAAGTTAATAATATAATAATATAATTTGATGTTTTTGTTTCATTAAGTTTAATACTGTATTTGTTTTAACTATAGTTATGCTCAGTCATAGAGTACTGGCGGGTTTCTTATTACTGTATTCTATAACAGTCATACTTGAATCATACTTCATACTACCAATGGTTGTGTTAGTTAAAGATATTATCAGTTATATTATGATGTTACACATTAATGTTATCTCATGAGATTATGGATGACACACTATTGTTTCATCAGGTTTAGAAGGTACAAGTACTATGAGTGGTAACCTGTCATTGGCTGTTGAGTTCCCTGGGGTATGACGCCGCATGCAGACACTTTGGGTTTGGTCATGCTCCTTGAGCTGTTAGTTGTGTTAGATTTCAGCACTATGGGTGAATCCTTAGCAAGAGTTTTGAGGTGTGATCAGTTTTTGAGTTAACTGATCGGGTAAGTCTCATGGTAACAAGGGCCATGTAGAGAGAACTTACATGGAAATTCCTCATATCTCTGCCGTGGAGAGGGACCGGACTTGCTGTGGAAATCTCCACTTTAACAGTTAGCATGACATGGTGGTTAGTGTCTTATGTTGCATTATGGTTTTGATGGGGGATGGCACCTCAGCACTACAGCCAATTTCCAGGTTTTCTCGATCAGTGACAGTTATCTACCGACAGTGTGTTATAGATTACAATACTTGGGGTCCAAGTATGGTAATCGCGGGGAACATGTTAGGGTTCCTGATTGTAGAGGTAATTATTATGGTGTAATTATTATGGTGTATCTATTGTAATTAATTACCTAATTAATTAATGGAACATTCACTAATGGAATGTCCTATAAGTGACCAATAGGAGCAACGTATATATTTCCTTAAATTAAAAAAATAAGGAGGAATTGGGATTTTATTTAAACTTTGCATGGCGATCGAAAAATATCGCTATCCACGTATAGTAAACTGGATTTAGGCCAGATGGTCGAAATCCAGTTTACCGAATGCCAGATTGCCCGAGATTATACTTTGCCGACTCCCAGTTTGCCGAGTACCAGTTTGCCGACTCAAAAACAATGAATCCCAGTTGGACGAAACCCAGTTTGGCGAACCCAGTTTGCCGAAATTCAATTAAAAAGCGGTGAAACATTAACCAGGGGAGGATCCAGAAATGTCCGAAAAGGGGTGGGGCGAAAGCGAGGGGGGGCGATCGAGATAACACTACCCTAGGGGGTCCAGGGGCATTTCCCCGCAAAATTGTTGTGTTCTAGAAGCCCGAAAATAACCTCTGAGGCGTTTTCAGGGATAATTTTCTTTCCTTTCTCTCTTTCTTTCTTCTTTTTTTTTACCTTCCAAAGGGGGTGGGGGCACCTTGTTAACAACAGCATAACATTCACGATGGAATACCGGTAGTCTCTTGCTCATACCACCATAGTCCATCCATGGCTGCATCTGTACGAAAGGGTGGCGGCGCGCGTGGCGCTCCTGGCGAAAGTGGAAAATGGCCGGACGCGATTTTTTTCCCGTACGAAACATTCGCATGAAACTTCACTCGGGCCGTCTGGGATTGACTCGACTCTATGGAACGCCAAAAGGGCAAATTACAAGTGCAAAACGAAAGTGGCGCAGTGCAAATCCAAATGCGTGTGCTGCTACTTGAATTTTTCACTGCATGCGCCACTTTAGTTTTGCACTGTGCCACTTGACTTTTGCACTGCGATTGTAGTTTGTCCTTTTGGCGTGATATCGCGAAAAGGACAAACTACAATCGCAGTGCAAAAGTCAAGTGGCGCAGTGCAAAACTAAAGTGGTGGCACACGCATTTTGAGTTCGCACTGCGCCACTTTAGTTTGGCACACGCATTTTGAGTTCGCACTGCACCACTTTAGTTTTGCACTGCGCCACTTGACTTTTGCACGGTGACTGACTTTTGCACTGCGCCACTTGTAATTTGTCCTTTTGGCGTTCCATATGACTCGAGTTCGTTAAGAGCAGGCGCTTCACAATGTCGTGACGCTCGAGTATTCTCAATCTCCATTGTCTGTATTGTTCTTTGTTTAGCTACGTCTGTACATGGAGGAATAATTCTGTAACTAACTGTGAGCTTTATGTTTGTTATAAAATGTAATACTACCTACAATAACAATAGCTAGTACCGCCACCAGTAGTATAGGTACTATCAATTAAGGCTAGAGCAAAAAAGGCTAACCTAGGCCTAATTACAGGCTGAGTTAGATCCTACCTAATAGGCCCCTCCCTAGACTATGCCCCTCTAGGGTCCAGGGCCTGACACAACAGTCACGCTTCACATGACAGACTGAAATTTTGAAAAAAAAATTGAAACAAGTTTGAAACATGAAATTAAAATGGGACAGTGCGATAAGAAAAATATTATTAAATAATAAGATTAAATATATCATTCCGGCATTTATGAACTTGGCCTAAACCTTGTAATGTAATCAATATTAAATAATAATAATAATAATAATAATAATAATAATAATAATAATAATAATAATAACAATAATAACATTAATAACGATTAATAATAATAAATAATAATAAAAATAAATAATAATAAAAATAATGATATTTAATTAAATAAAAACATATAATTTCGCCATTAATTAACTTGGCTTAAGCCTTGTAATCAAGGAGTACTTACAGTACAATACTATTTACTAGGCCTATAATTAACAACTAGGCCTCATTCATTCATTGGTGCTCTGCTATTTTGGCATGTCTTATGATGTCATCCTCTCTTTTAATGTCAAAATAACTGTCCCTGTTTCATTTGATCAATTAAATGCTGTTCTTTTCCTTCCTCTTTGTGCTTTACCTCTGAAAGCCGCCTTCTAAAACTTGTTTGAGTAAGTGATCACATTGTACTGTGTACATGACCAATCCAACTCCCTGCCTATGCATAATTTTTAGTAGTTCTAGGCCTGGTACTTATAATTATCCAAAACCTAGGCCAACTAAAAAACAAAAATGTTCCCAAGTTCAAATAACAAATTTATTATTTGTGCAGCTAAATCAAATATTACATTTTTGTCATTTTAAACGACCCATTAGTGGGCTGAAAGCTTCAAATGAGCTTTTTTTGTTTTTGTAGGTAACTTTGATCATTAGGGTAAGGATGCTTTGATCTTTGTTTTTTCATAACGATGTCATCTACTAAATGTTTTGATTGGTCAAACACATTTGGTACTTGTGCATATAAGCTTGCAAATATGGATAATTTTTCATTCCTGATGATGACATAATTAATATCGAAATATTGAATCCCGACATGATGACGTGCATTTCGATTTGGAGTATGTATTACATATGTGTTCTTCAAAATCAGACAGCGAGCGACAATGCTCTCAGTGGCGTAACAGGCTGGGGGCAGACAGGGGGAAGACTGCCCCCCCCCCTGACGGTTTTTACCGGGCTGACCAAGCCGTCGTACCGAACTGGGTAATAAGAGAAAAGAAAGAGGGGAGAGGGAGGAAAAGAGAAAGAAGAGGACAAGAAAAGGAAAGGAAAAGAAAAAGAGAAGAGAAAAATGACAAGAATAAAAAGTAAGATATCATAATGTCCAGACTCACAAGACCCTGCAACCCCATAACTCCTTTGATCTAAGCTGCCAGATGGCGTAACCACCGGGGGAGAAGGGGAAAATAACTATCTTTGGAAAATTTTTCCCACCCCTTGATAAATGCCCTTTTCATCCCCTGAAAGTGCCCAAAAATCTCAAATTTTGCCCGCTTCGCGCGCATTTCTTGATGAAGTAGGCCAATTTCTTCTAAATAATGCACATTTAAGGGAGTTTTGATCAATTCCAACGAAATTAGAATTAAAAACACTGGGGGACATGGGGGGAAATCCGTATTTAGAAGATATTTCCCCACCCCTTGATAAATGCCCTTTTCATTCTCCGAAAGTGCCTAAAATTCTCAAATTTCGCGCGCGAAGTATTTCTTGTTACGGTAGGCCAATTTCTCCTATAAATTGCACATTTTTGGGAGTTTTGATCAATTCCGACGAAATTAGAATTAAAGACACAAAAACTTTTAGCGCGCTTAGTGCGCATTTTTTAGGGTTATCCTTTTAAGTTATTTAAACACATAGCCTAATAGTCCCAAACTCAAGAAAGAAAAATTTAAGATAGATCGTTTTAACCTAAAAGAAGGGCCTCCCCTGAAAGTGCCTAAAAATCTCAAATTTCGCGTGCATTTCTTATTAAAGTAGGCCAATTTCTTCTCAAAATTGCACATTTTAGGGAGTTTTGATCAATTCCGATGAAATTAGAATTAAGAACACCGGGGGACAAGGAGAAAATATCCATCTTTATGGAAAATCTTTCAACACCCCTTGATAAATGCCCTTTTCATCCTCTGAAAGTGCCTAAAATTCTTAAATTTCGCGCGCATTTCATGTTACCTTAGGCAGATTTCCTCTAACAAATTGTACATTTTAGGGAGTTTTGATCAATTCCGACGAAATTAGAATTAAAAACACAAAAATTTTTTCCGCGCTTCGCGCGCATTTTTTAGGGTTATCCTTTAAAGTTTTTTTAACACATAATAGTCTCAAACTCAAGAAAGAAAAACTTAAGATAGATTGTTTTAACCTAAAAGAAGGGCCTCAATGTATTGATGGTGAAAGAACATGTTTGTAATAAATAAAACCATGATGAAAATGCTTTTGTAGACGTTTTTGGTTGATGACTTTTTGACCTCCAGAATTGAGATTTTCGAGTCCAGTCAGTCGAGACAGCCCGAGTGGAGTTTCATGCAAATTCGGGGGTCGCTGCCCCAGGGCCCGGGTCTACTGGGGTCCCGGACCAAGATGAAACATTTTCGGGGTAAGAACAAAATCTCCATAGGACCCGAGCCCAAGCCAGGATGAAAACTTTTGTTGTCAGATTTAGGAGGAGACTTAATTTGGGGGGGGGGGCCGAGTGGGGGTCCCAAGTGAAGGAGGTGGGGGCCCATGTGAGGTGTTGCCCCGGGTCCTTACTGGC
The DNA here is from genome assembly GCF_011630105.1 of Anneissia japonica. NCBI lineage: Eukaryota > Metazoa > Echinodermata > Crinoidea > Comatulida > Comatulidae > Anneissia > Anneissia japonica. The sequence goes on along the minus strand of NW_022736945.1, from coordinate 441,446 downwards.
TCTCGATGCCACTGTGTTTACGCTTACGCTTTATGACTAGTATAACCATAACAACAATAACTCTGTAGTGCAGTACACTACACTTTGATAGAATTCTTAATCGTATGTTCAATAAGGAAATCATATTTGTTATTCTGATCATATAAATGCAACAAAAATCTAATCTCGCCAATTAAACACGAATAATATTATCTATCTAATATAATTTATCTTTATTCTTGGTTTGATTAGTTGCACTAGTCTGTCATTAATATCATTAATTTGTTACAGTACTTTACAGTAGGCATACTTCACATTTGTGTATGAACCTTTGATAGCATTCTCAGTCGTACTCTTCAATAAGCAAATAATATTTGTTATTCTGATCATATACAAAAACAGCAACAAAAAATCTAATAAACGCTTATATAAAAAAACAAGGACATTGGTACAGTTAAGAGTCCTTGCAAAAGCATAAGAATTAGCTATTATTCGCCCCCTCCCACTATCACAGTAGGGCACGCAACTATGAAATTTGTTAGTATTGGAAGTGAAAACTCACAAACTGATGATATTTGTTAGACTTGATCACAACAGTACTTCAAAAAATGTAACTTGTACTAATCTGATATAATACAAGAACTTCCTTCAAACTATATGTAGGCCTATCACATGAAATAGCTGATACTTCCTTAACACTTTGAACATCTAAAGTGTATAAACTCTAATGGCTATCAAAGGAGCCGGAATGAGTGCTGGCAACTGTTGACCTACTAATATTGATTTTCCTCAAAAGGGGAATTCATGCACGTTAGAACACTGTGTCCAAAAGTCAAAGTATGCTTTTCAAAAACAGTGTAAGGTTCCGCAAGACAATATCTACATTACAATACAATTATTTACACATCGAAAATCCTGATATGTTAAACACATGTCGTACCGTATTCTCACATACCGTATTCATGGAAACCAAGTAAAATCTAGTATGAAAGTGGTATATTCACAATGATCTATTGTATTTATGTTGTTGTGCTGAATATAATAAATAAATTTCTGCCTGTCATGAGCTAAAACTATTGTGAAATTCAGTTTCCATATTTGAATTGCTTAATTTGTATACTTAAATAAGTTATTACCTAATATTAGACTCTAAAATCGATTAAATAAGCCTTTGAAACGCATAAATTGTCAAAATATTTCGCCCCCCAGACCACTTTCGACCACGACCACGCCCACTTTGCTCTCGACAAGGTAATTTCCCCTCGTTGGGGCATCGTCGCCCCCCCCCCCATTGTGTAATATGCTCAAATATGTGCATGATGATGTTATATTACACCCAGTGGCGGTGCCAGCGGGGGGGGGGAGGCTTAAGCCCCCCACCGGACAGGTCAAGCCCCCCCCCCACCGAACAGAGCTCGTCGGGCAGTCAGACCATAAAACATATAAAAATAGGCCCACACCAAGCCAACACATGTCTGTCACAGTCTGGGAGTGCCATTTTCGGCCATCCAGAGGTTGATATTCTTTTAAAAAAATCTCATTTGGGAGGGGGAACCTCCTCTCAACCCCTTCCTCTCAACCCCTTCCTCCAGCTCGAGCCTACCTGTCGGGCAACTTAGCCCCCCCCCCCCCAGAAAATATATCCTAGCGCCGCCACTGACCTACTATATGAGAGCTAGAACAGTGCTTATTTTTATATTATAATTATAATTAGGGGGAAGGGGGCGCAATTCTATACTCTTGCCCTCGGGCGCCAAAACCTCTAGCTACACCACTGCTCAGGGATGTAGCCAGAATTTTGAAAGGTTGGGAGCCGTTATGCGAGGTAACTAGTACCGAGTGGGATGAGTGGGTTGGGGTATCCCCCTCTCTACGGCTGGGGTCTAGGGGGAATCGCACTCTGAACGTTTTTAGGACTGTTTTGAGAGGATACATTAAAAAATATACACATCATAAATATTAGTAAGGCTAACAATAATAACTGAACAGTGGCAGATTTAGAAATTCGAAAGAGAAGTGACCCAGGGAGGGATTTCACAGAATGAGGAACCACCCACCTCAGCCCCATTTATGATTAGATCAACTCTAGATGGCCGGACATTACACTCTCAGGCTTAAATTTGAATATAATTTTCTTTTTATCTATTAAAAAAATCAGAGGTGGGGGGTCCTTGAATCCGTCACTGCTCAATACATTTTTTATCCAAAATACTGCAGTCATAATCATGAAGAATGGGCATGAAAAACCGATCACATCCTAAAAACAAATTTATGTGCCCTCACGTAACAGCCACTAAGACATACTCTGAGTCAGGTGTCGACTCAATGGAGTTTAATGACATACCCAGGAAGGCGAAATTTGTTTTGAAAGGTGGAGGTGGGGTGGGGGACATTTCTTGAGCCGACACCCACCTCAGACCCACCATGGTTGGGTCTGAGGAAATAGTACCTCCAAATTTTACGCAAAAATATGAAAAATCTGTACCAATTTTCTTAAAAGTTGACAAATTTTACGCGAAAATATAAGAAATCTCTTACCCATTTTTCAAAAAAAGGACTCATTATGTGCTAAAACGTCATAATTTAGAACTATTTTCGAAAATGTAGACCCATTCTTTGTGGACCCAATAGAAAAATTGTGTGGGCCTGTCCAACTGTCCCAATAGCTGGCTACGGCATTGATTATATATACTCAAAATGAAGCGCCAACAAATTTCTCATGATCTTTTACCAGCGATTTTCGGCAACCATAGAGATCTTATTAATATGTGATGTACCAGAAAATAAAGCTTATAAACATTGTTTTTGAGTATGTACTTTATATACTTCAAAGCCATGATTTCACAACCACCTCAGCTCCACCATGGTTGAGGATAAGGTGTGAAAATTTGAGGAAATAGTATCTCTAGATGGCCGGAAATGACACTTTTATATAGTAAAATTCATCATTATCACATCAAGGAGGTATAAAAATAAGTGATCACATCACCATTATATAGTCAAAATGAAGCCCCAACAAATTTCTCAATCTTTTATCAGGAATCTAATTAATATCCAAGACAGGATAGTTAGGCCTAACTATAGCTTACTAAGCTTTAACTATATTATAATAATTGTGATCAACAAATCACAACTCATTTTTTGCGCCAACAAATTTCAGGGATTTTCGGCAACCTTAGAGGTCTTAATAATTTGTGTGATGTACAATAGAAAATAAAGTTTATAAACATGGTCTTTTAGTATGTACTTTACATACTTCAAAGCAGTGATTTCACAACCACATAAGCCCCACCATGGTTGGTGCTGAGGTGCGAAAAAGTTGAGGAAATATTCCCTCTAGATGGCCAGAAATGACACTTTAATATAGTAAAATTCATCATCATCACACCACCATTATATAGTCAAAATGAAGCGCCAACTAATTTCTCATGATCTTTTATAAGGGATCTACTTAATATTCAAGACAACTTAGGCCTAACTATAATCTTTTTCGCCTTTAGCACAATTTTCTTCACTTTAATTAATTTATTTATTTATTTATTTCACTTTAAAAATTTTTTTATTAGTATTATTATCTATTATTATCACCATCGTCATTATTATTATTATTATTAATATTAATATTATTATTATTATTATTATTATTATTACTACTACTACTACTACTAGTAGTAGTAGTAGTAGTAGTAGTAGTAGTAGCAGAAGTAGTAGTAGTAGCAGCAGCAGCAGCAGCAGCAGTAGCAGCAGCAGCAGTAGCAGTAGCAGTAGCAGTAGCAGTAGCAGTAGCAGTAGCAGTAGCAGTAGTAGTAGTAGTAGTAGTAGTAGTAGTAGTAGTAGTAGTAGTAGTAGTGTAGTGGTATTATTTAACAAAACTTTATAAAAGCTTGCAAAATAATTTAAAAAAAAAGAAAAAAAAAAGAAAACTGAACCATACAATTTCAAATTTCTGTATCTTAAAAGACCTGGTTTGAGATTATGGATTGAAGACGAATTTAAGATGATTTTTGATAAATCCACCCCCTGAGCCGTAGCCGTTATAAACACGAACATATTAATTTTTGCGTTATCGTGTACAGGTATAGTGAAAAATTGATCTAACGAATATTCACTGAGTGACTATCAGGTTAGCCAGTGACTTTTACTGATAGACGGCTTCTATAGAGCACGGGTACAAACCTCTAGCAGAAGGACCATAATCAACTCCCCGTTTTGCTTTAATGTGTTATTGCAAAAATGTGACATGCCGTCTTCAGAGTTGACTATAACTATCACATAGCGTAGGACAGCAAAATGATTTATGACATACCGTACCATGTTCAATTTGTATTGTAATTTGCGTTAAAAAAAATCACGCTTAGGCCTAAGTGTTATAACTATTGTAGGCTTATTAGGCATATGTTAACGTGTGCTGATGTATATTTACATATTTTAAAAGTACCGGTATTCATTTTCAGTGATCACAGGAAAGAATTTGTATTGGCTAGCATGAACAAGCTTTAACATTTTAATCTGTGTTCAAATGGGTGGGGGGGGGGGAGCCGCGGCGGGAGCCGCGGCGCCCCCCCACCCCCGCCTGAATACGTCCCTGCTAAACAAGTCTACTCACTAGATTAATGGATAGCTGTGGTACTAATAACAGTACCTAGTCTAAGCTTTCAATACAATATGCGTATGCTCAATACATCGATGAAAGCATAGCCCTGTAAAGTATATACTCTTTGGACATCACCGTGATCATGGAAAATGGTACGCTTAAAACAGACCTCTTCCCTGCACCCACCGATAAACATAATATGTACCTGCTCCCTAGCAGCTGTCATCCCTCGCACTGTAACAAAAACATTCCGTACGGTCAAGCATTGCGCATGAGACGCATTTGTTTTCGGACGAGATTTTCAGAATCACACAGAAGAATTATCCGGGCCTTCCCAGAATAGAAATTATCATCGAGGACCCATCAAAACTGCTATCAAAAAAGCTACACTGAGGTGGCAAGCCAACATGGGCCACATATTATAGAAAATTTATGGGGTGCCCCGAAAGCTCAGACCACGAAAGAAGACCTAAGTTATCAGACCCACTCGAAATATCAGACGCCGCAAATTAAGACCCTCAACTAAGTATGCCAGGATTTCTAGACAATACCTTTATTCGAAAGCTGACGTCAATATAAAGAACTGACTAATCATAAAATAAACACCATTAAGTATCATCGATACCAGCTAGGCCCCTATTTGCGACGTTTACTGGAGAAAACTACAAAGTACAAACCGGCTATTCGCACTCCACGGAACCGTACAGTACGGTTTCGGTACTTTTTCGATAGCGGTTTCTAATGCACATCTATCGTGCGAATACTGTATCCGATATTATAGTTCTCGATCGTTCTCACTCTTTATATTATTAGGATAGTTTGTTCTTTTTACATTCACCTACCTTTCTTTACTTGCTTCTTTTTTGTTTTATATCCGGTTTCAAA
>NW_022736945.1:421700-435888 GCF_011630105.1 Anneissia japonica | reverse complement strand
CTATTATTATTATCATCATTATCATTATTATTATTATTATTATTATTATTATTATTATTATTATTATTATTATTATTATTATTATTATACAGTATATACCAGATATTCGCACGATGTGCATTAAAAATCGCTATTGAAACCGTAGGGTTCCGGGGAGTAGCCTGTACCCGATTTTTTTTCCGTACGAAACATTTGCATGAAACTTCACTCGGGCCATTTACTGAGTTCGATACGAAGAGCAGACACTTCGCAATGTCGTGACGCTCGAGTTTTACTATTATTGCCCTTTCTATGTTTACCTACGGTAGGCCTATGATGATATCTTAACGGATTTATGGAATACGTACGTGTGTAACTAACTGTCGACCTTCTTGTTGTTATTAAATGTTAGTATATTATCTACAACAACAACAGCTAGTATCCCTCTTTATGAAGTGTATGTAGGTACAGGAATACCAAAGGCTAGAGTGAAAGAGGACGCCGAACTATAGGCTCAGCAAGTCTTTTACGTAGGCCCCTCCCCTTAAACTATAGGCTCAGAGTCCTAGGCAGACACCAACAGTCACGCTTCACACACAGATGTTGATTGAAATTTTGGAAAAAGAAATTGGGAAAAATTGAAGCATGAAGTAAAAATTAGAGTGCATAAGAGAAATGTTATTAAATAAAAAATATACCATTCGGCGTTATTGAACTTGGCCAAAGTACTATCGTTGTAATGTAATTAATGTTAAATAATAATAATAATAATAATAATAATATTAATAATAATAATAATAATAATAATAATAATAATTTCAGCATTAATTACCTTGGCCTAAGCCTTGTTGAAGAACCACAAAATATTTACTAGGCCTATAATTAATAACTAGCCCAACTTTTGTGTTATTTCCCCTTAACGTCGATTTTTTAATTGTTACCTAATTCCTCCATTCTAGGTTCCCCTTAAGGTAGGCATACAGGTTGGTTTTAGTAACATAATAATAATTAATAATAATAATAATAATAATAATAATAATAATAATAATAATAATAATAATAATAATAATTTCGGCATTACATGTATTAACTTGGTCTAGCCTTGTAATCAAGAACCTGCAGATTACTATGCCTGATATTAATAACTAGGCTTAGGCCTTATTTATACCTGTACATTCATTGGTGCTCTGCCATTTTGGCAGGTCTTATGGCATCAGTATTTTAGAGTTGCCTATTCTCAGCACTTCTCTTAATTTGAAAATAACTGTTACCCTGTTTCATTTGATGAAGAAACGCCCCGAGAAACGGGTGTCTATAAAACGAAGACCGAAGACCCAAAAACGAAGACCCCTATTTTTTCTCTTTCATTTTGATGGTAATACGCCAGGCTGTCACAAAATCAAATTTACGAAATTTTTTGGGCGTCTGTTTGTGAAATTTTCAAGGGTCTTCGTTTTATAGACACCCTATATGGGTGTCTACAAAACGAAGACCGAAGCAGGGGCGTACCGTGGGGGGTGAGGGTCGATGGGTGCGGTCGAAACCCCCCCCCCCCTTTTAAAGAAAGTGCCCTTTAAATATATTTTTTTTTTAAATCTAGCATAATTAAACTGCGCCTAACATGAAGGTAGTTAATATCAAAATATATTATCCATCGCCAAAAAATGTTTGGTGGCCCTTCCTTTTAATATTTTGATTTTTTGTCTTTTTTTTACACAATCCATATAAATTTATACATTTTTAATCAACTTCATATCTCGAAGCCCGCCCGCCAGTAGAGTTGTGTTATGTGGTGTATTGGTTACGCATCATTGCACTCTGCCATTATTGTTATCTGTTGTAGCTGCGTGCAAGGTAATTCAACAAAAGGACGCACATCCCCGCTCTCGAACATAGCGCGTGCGTACAGTCCTTTGATCTTTACTGTGGCATCGACAATCCGATACTAGTTGCGAGTACAGCCGTCAATTATTAGTCTATGCGTGCCATTCGTTTTATGGTGTTAGTTTTTATTTTATTAATTTTGGGTACTTCGCAATGTCTGTTACATTTGATTTTTTTTTTACCGCGAGCTTGTTAAATGCTTCTATAAACTGCAACTTGATTTGTGAAAATTGACCAAGAAAATGAAAAGTTATAGCAATTCAAAATTTAAGGTGCCGAGGACGAACATTTGAGTATATACGGAACATTTATTAATTTTTTCTGCGAAGTGAGTCTCATGAACGACAATTCACCACAATTCTGGTAAAATTAATGTTGAAATGAAGAATATATTTCAGTCTAATGTCATTAGGCCTTTGTAATCACCGCACGACGCGCGACTAACATGGCAACTAACACGCGCGTGGGTAAATCGTCACGTACGGCTGACGGTTTATGGTCTGGTTGCTATGGCTTTTGTGACGTTCAGCGTGTAGGAACGCACGTGCGCCTAGAATGTCGATGCCAGAGTTATAACCTTTGATGTCCCGAGATGTGCGTCCTTTTGTTGAATTACCTTGCTGCGTGTTTTCCGTGCAGCAAAATAATTTATTCGCGCGCAACGCAAAACAAGGCAATGTAATTATTTGATGAGAGCAAATTTTTCTCGTGAGGTAGTTAAATTAATGATAAAAATTTGATCTTTATGTAAATATTAGGTAAGTTAAATTACCTTTAGTATTTAAAGCGTAGTTTAAGTATTAGTTATTGAGAAAAACGATGAAGAAAAACTAAGTTAAAAATATATATTAAATATAAAATTGAAAGGAAAACGATGAAGAAAAACTAAGTTAAAGAAATATATTAAAATATAAAATTTAAAGGAAAACGTTAAGAAATAAACGCATACAAAATGTTACTTTGTAAGTAATGTTATTAAAGTAATTATATGTTCCCTATATCATTGTTTATTTTTCAATACAGTATATACATTTATAACTCTTTTTTTTTTAATTAAAAGTGGGACGATCCCACGAAAAAGAAAAAAAAACTCCTGAATACGTAATTACACTTATTATGTCGAAATGTCGACATAATAAGTCGTAATTACGACATACGTATGTCGAAATTTCGACATAATAAGTCGTAATTACGACTTACGTATGTCGAAATTTCGACATAATAAGTCGTAATTACGACTTACGAAGTCGTAATTTAGACATATTTATGTCGTAATTACGACATAGGCTTGGGCCACTCTACGTATTGTTTCTCGTCAGCTTTCACTTATATACGATTGAAAAGTTGTGACTTGCAGTTGAGTGATATTTTAATTTTGAATTTCATATTTTCAGTTATAATTTCAAAATTCTGAATACACATGTCCCCAAAGGAGCAAATAGATAAAAAGTACATTTTGAAAAATGTGTAAGTTGAGTGGGTTTTTCATGACTGGGCTGAAATAAATTAAATATATAAATACTGTTTTAATAATGATAATATAAATAATAACTAGAATTACTCCTTTTACGCTACGTAGTAAAAGGATAGCCTCCCAAAATGTTTAAATATTTTGAATTCTGAAAATGTAAAAGCATTTTGAATTTGTTTAGGATAGGCTAATAGGTGGGACCGAAAGGGTGGGGACAACGAAATGGGACGACTAAGTGGGGACATGGTATGCAGAAATGGGGTTGGGAAACGTGGTATGGGTAATGAGTTCCCTCCTGCGCACACACTATATTCGGGGGCGGATCAAGAGATGTCGACAAAAGGGGGGTGGGTTGACAGAAAGAGGGGTGGGGAAAAAAGTTGGGCCAATCGACATAACACTACAGGGGATCCAGGGGAATTCCCCGCTACCTTTTTTGTTTGTTTTAAAGACTGAAATAACCTCTGAGGCCTTTTTGGCGATGTTTTTTTTTTTTTCTTACTTTTATTTATTTTATTTACTAAATTTTTATAGCGCCCTTTTCATGAGTACTCATGTTCAAAGGCGCTTTACATTAAGGATACAAATAGAATACACCCACACCCTACTACGGACCGTCATCAAAATGTGATCATATCTTTACTGGGTTATGCCTAACACTCCCTCTTATTTTCATTTATGTCAGTGTAGCCGTTTTTGATATATGTTGCACACAAAAATACTATACGAAAATACCAAAACGTTACACACACACACACACCCCACACACCCCGCCCACACACACAAACGTTAACACCCCAAATTACTACAAAGAAATGTCATTATTTTTAAGAAACTAGAAAATAAAATTAATATCATTTGCAGCGGTAAAACTGAGTACAGTTAATCATGGGCGGACAATTATTTGTATTTGTATTTTACAATACAAACTAAATCAGACAAACAGTATAAACCTCAATGGCAAATATCCCCACCACTGACGCAGGGCCATCGGAACCACACCGGCCGCACAGACTTTGGCTGGACGACTTTTTCCCAATTGTATTACTTTTAAAAATAAATATACTCTGATACCTGAAGTTAGTATTAATGTTAGCATTAAATTGACTTTTTAATGTTGTATACGGTATTTAAACAAAAATCCACAATTTTTCATTCACCGTTTTTGTATTGCCCATGTACATTTCAACTCTTTTGACAATCCTTTACTTTAGTATTTAAGATTGATTTTAAAAATCTTTAGAGATATACATATAAATAGTGGCCCAAGCCTATATCGTAATTACGACATACGTATGTTGTAATTACGACTTATTATGTCGAAATTTCGGCATACGTAAGTCGTAATTACGACTTATTATGTCGAAATTTCGACATATGTATGTCGTAATTACGACTTATTATGTCGAAATTTCGACATAACAAGTCGTAATTACGACATAAAAATATATATTTCAGTGGCCCTAATAGGGTTGATGACCTTTTGACCTCCTGAATTGTTTTGTACTGTATTTGTTTTCTCCAGTAAACGTCGCAAATATGGGTGGGGGGCCTAGTTGGTACATATGGAATTATTATTATCAAAATAACTCCATGGCTGGTATCGATAATACTTACTGGTGTTTATTTCATGATTAGTCAGATCTATATATTGATGTTAGCTTTCGAATAAAGGTATTATTGTCTTGAAATTCTGGCATACTTAGTTGAGGGTCTTGCGGAGTCTGATATTTCGAGTGGGTCTGATCTCGTGGTCTTAGGTCTTAGCTTTCGTTGTCTGAGCTTTCGGGACACCCAAATTTATGGGCCAAAATTGTGCCCCCCCCCCCTACAGTTTGGCCTATACGGGAATGAGCTGCATGTGCACCTTCAATCCCTAAGGGTCCCACAAGGTTGGCCCAAATGGAAATGCGGGCCCTTTAAGGATATAGTTGGGTCCCTTAATGTTTGCATTATGGTTTCATTTGGGACCCATATGAGTTTGCCCAAATTAATTCATCCGGGCCCATTGTGGATTATATAGGTTTTTAAAGGGTTGAATAGGGGTTGAAATGTAATAAATTGGTCCATACGGGAAGAAGCTGCTTGTGCATACTAAATCCATAAGGGTCCCATAAAGTTGGCCCAAACTAATTTATGGGCCCGTTAAAGGATATAATTGGGCCCCTTAGGTTGTATTATGGTTATTTGGGACCCATATAAGTATGTTGTCATTATGGGCTATATCTGGGGGTTTTTTTGAGTATTGAAATGTAAGGGGCCACTATAAATTAGCCCATAAGGGAAACAGCTGCATGTGCACTCTAAATCCTTAAGGGTCCCATACAGTTGGCCTAAATTAATTCATGGGCCCGTTAAAGGATATATTTTGGCCCCTACATTATGGTTTCACTAGAAACCCATATTTGTTTTGACCAAAATAATTTATAGGTCTATGCTGGGCTATATCTGGGTATTTTTTGGGCTGAATATGGGTCGAAATGTAAGCAGTGGTGGCGCCAGAGGGGGGAAGACGATAAATTTTGTCGGGGAACAAACAATATAAAAAAAATATTTACATGTAATATTCGTTTAGCCACCATATTGTTTGTGTTAACTTTTCATCACAACAACAACAATAACAATAAAAAAAAAATAATAATAATAGTATGAAAATATAATAATTCAATGAGACTAATTAAAAATAATTTGCGTTATGACAAATGCTCATTTAGATAGCATTATGGTTGGAATACATCGTGATAGGTGAAGCAACCTCGACCATGACAGCGTGGTTGACAGATTTCATGCAAAATTTCCAATATATATTTGAAAATAAATTAGATGGTTACATTGCATAGATGTGTATAAGAGACAGCTCTTTGTTTCTTACTTTATTCAAAATGTTTTGGTTTTGGAAGCTGATTTCAACATTAGAAAGCATAGCCTACATGAAGTCATATTATAGTAACTCGATGCCTATCAAATAAGTAATAAAATTCGCCATAATTCATCAAATATCCGTGGCTTCCAGGGGGATTCGCCCCTGGACGCCACCGGGGCCCTGGCGGCCCCCAGCCAAGTGAGACTCGATTCACTCCACTAGCCCCCCCCCCCCCGTCGGGGCCTAGCCCCTCCGTCGGGCAGGTCCTGGCGCCACCACTGAATGTAAGGGGCCAATAAAATCGGCCCATAACGGAAAGAGCTGCCTGTGCATCCTAGATTTATACGTGTGAATTATAACCCAAGTCCAGTTGGATCAGTTTGAACTATAACCAGTTGTGTGTTGTATTTTTGAACAATTCAACTGGTCCCAGTTCCAACTGGTCTTCAGCTGCTGGTCCCAGTTCCATCTGGGTCTTCAATTGGTCCCAGTTGTAACTGGTCTTCAATTGGTAGTAGCTCCTTCTTGTCTAATTTCTTATGACATTTCTGAACTGTTACAAATCTTAACGCCGGTGACTATTATATCAGAAAGTGTGTGGGAAAACTTAGGCCTAATTATAGCTTACTAAGCTTTAACTATATATACTATATTATGATCAACAAATCACAACTTTTTAACGCATTTAGCACAATTTTCTTCACTTTTTATTGTTATTAATATTAATATCAATTATTACTATCGTCATCATCATCATTGTTATTATTATTATTATTATTATCATTATTATTATTATTATTACTATTAGTAGTAGTATTATTAAACAAACACTTAAAGAAACTTGCAAAAGGATAAAAACGAAATTAAACCACAGTATCGCATTTCTATCTTAAAAGACCTGGCCTGAGATTTATGGATTTAAGATTTTTTTAAATCACGCTTAGGCCTATGTGTTCTATTAGGCCTATGTGTTCTATTAGGCCTATGTATAACGTGTACTGACGCATATTTACATGTTTAGAAGTATTCATTTTGAGTGATCCCAGGAAAGAATTTGTATTGGCTCAAGAATAAGCTTTATAATTTTAACGCGGCTCAAGATGTGTATAAGAGACAGCCCCTGGATACGTCCCTGATTAGAAAAATGACAGCAACTGGGAGTCCAGGTGTTTTAAGTTTTATAGAACGTAAATGTTCCACAAATCTATCTCCCAATACGCTTAGTTTCACCAATATATTAACATGTTACATTTTATACAAAGAACACAGTAAATGAGATTCCTGGTGGTACAAGTAATGTGATCTTCAACATGTAAGTCAGCAGAGGGTCCGGTGATACAAGTAGTACAAGATATATATTTACAGGGTGCATCTATTTCTACCACATTTAAAAGTACCTTTTAAATCATTCAGGATACTGAAGACCAGCTTATTGGGGCATTCGAGTGTACGGATTGGTCGGTTTTCTTTGACAGCTCAAATGACATTAGTGAAGTCACTGAATCCGTATGTGCTTACATAGATTTCTGTACTAACAGTGTAGTTTAAACTAAATCAATTAAAATTTATCCTAATAATAAGCCCTGGATTTGTAAAAGTACAAGAGAAATAAGTAAAAAGAAAAAGGTGGCTTTTGGTAAAGGGGATCGAGCTAGTTAAGATTATTAATAAGGAGTTAAAAAGAGCTATCCGGTCAGACAAAGATGTGTATAAGAGGAAAATAGAAAAGAACTTTACTGAAAATAATATGGGGAAAGTATGGAATGGAATGAGAATGATGAGTGGTTTTGCGAATGGCAAATCAAAATCAACGTCTCTTCCAGATGTTTCTATTCGGTATGCGAATCAGTTGAATAACTTTTTTAATAGATTTGACAGGGAAAATTTTAGAGTGGAAAAAGACTAAATATTATCTGAACTTGGAAATAATACAGTAAGTTCGAATTTCTTAAACGGATGAAACCACTGTCCGCAACTATTTTAGGAAACTTAAAACATCGAAAACACCTGGCCCAGATAAAGTACTGCCTAGGGTATTAAAAGTCTGTGCTGACCAGTTATCTTCAGTTTTTTCCAGTTTGTTTAATTTTTGTATGGAAAAACAGATAGTCCCCAAAATATGGAAGAAATCATGTATTGTTCCGATACCCAAGAGACCAGTGATCAGTGAGATGAACGATCTCCGTCCAATAGCTCTTACATCTGCGGCGATGAAAGTACTTGAGACAATTGTAATTAATGTGTTTAAACCCTTTGTTAAAAATTATATGGATCCCCTGCAATTTGCTTACTGCAGTAATCGTTCCACTGAAGATGTGCTTCTTCTTAAAAATGATAGATTGTATTCCCATTTGGAACATGTGAGCAAGGGCCACTCGGTGCGACTGATGTATTTTGATTTTTCGTCAGCTTTCAACACCTTTCAACCACATATTTTGGCCACTAAACTCATCAATATGAATGTTCCACCATATCTTATTACTTTTATTTTAAACTATTTGACAAATCGACCACAGTATGTAAGAATGGGTAATATTATTTCTGACACCCTATATTGCAGTACTGGTGCACCGCAAGGCACCGTACTTGCTCCGTTTCTATTCACTATTTACACTTTTGACTATTTTTCAAGACTGATGTTTAAAGCGCCAAGAAATATTTGCAAATGAGGCCCTTTATGGTGAACTTGGGTGGAGTCGCTTGAATCCCTCCAAATTATTATAGAGTGTCATATTATCACCGTGTTCTAAATATGCACGAATCCGGGCGGCATAACTGAAAGCAATCAAAGCACTTGACGGTAATTTAAAATGGCAATGGCTTAATAAAATTAAACAATGTATTTTAGTTGTGATTTACATAGTGTGTATGTAAAGAATACATATCAAGGCAGATGATCGAAAGATTTTAAAATGCAAAATATATGTAACGATTTTTTTTTAGATAATTGAATGGATACACAATTCCATAGAAAGGTTGATTCTATGTCACATCGCGCAATGCATAGCTACAAAGACAGTTTAAGCATGGAGGTATGGTTTAAGCGTAGATGCTCCAGCATCTCAATCCATCACTCTCTATCGAGGTCAGCAGGTATGTGCTTGTCAGACAACCCCATGCACAGTGACCACAGTACACTGATATGTGTGCACATCTCCATTGACGACACCCCTTCAGTAGACTTACTCTTTTAATATTAAAGTACAGTTTTTGTGTAGACAACCCCCCCCCCCTATTTTTTTGCAAAGAAAAAATAACACCCACAGTGTTTAAGTCTTCTTTTCCAATCAAAAACACCCTAGGAGAGTGCTATTCATAAATCCACTTGGTGAGAAATAGAACACTTGTAATTTACTCAATGTTAATAGGCCTATACAGTAGCGGATTTTGTTGTTTGACGACTTTTTTAACGGATTTTGGATATTAGTTTTCCTTTTTGCTGATTTTGTAATTCTTATGCTCAATGTTGCTGAGAAACTTCATCATGTTTTCTAGAAGTGAAATTTCTCTTTTGAAATGGTTTACATTTATGAGCCTTTGCATGTTGTCAAAGATTATGTTTGAGATGTTCGTGGAAGAGGCACTAAAACCCACAGCTGTGAGTAGATAATTATTACTAATTTAATGACACATGTCATAGTTGCATATTAGGTACCCTGTATATTAAAAATTTTTTTGTTATTTACTTGTTACTAAAAACTACCAAGCTAGATAGTCAAAATCGACTCAATACAACCTCATATTCCTCAAATGTTCTGGGCTTCAAGGGGGTTTCGCCACCTTGCACCCCCGCAGGGGCTCTGCCCCTGGACCCCGCTGGGGGCGCCCCCAGGCCCCCAGCCTAGGGCTGCTCGCTTCCCTCGCAGGTTGCGCCCCCACCAACTTTTCTGGCAGGTTGGATCCGCCCCTGCCCTCGGTGCTTCGTACCTTGGCTGGTCGTCCATCTTTACTTTGGCGCCCCCATTTTGCTAAATCCTGTATCCGCCACTGACAGGAGCTGGTTCGAACGAGCGAAACTTAAAAAATGTCCCTAACCAATTATATACAATATAAAGGTGAACCAAAATTTGAGAAGTAGGTCTACTTGTTAGATAAGACCAACTTCAAGGGAACCAACCAAAAAAACTCGTACAAACTGCCTGGATTTAGAAGCCCGTAAAGAATCATGGCATGTTAACAACACAGGCCATATCATAGATTTAATATTTTCTGAATTGGAAAGAGATCTACGTAACCATGACTTAGACGTTCATTGGACTAACTTCATTTATGGTTCTAATGATTTTAAACATCATATATTTTTAGATGATCTGTCTGATATAGATGAAAATCTTTCAATCATCTTTAATAAATATTGAAAAATTACATTCAATCAACAAGCATGAATTTAAGATAAAATATCTTTAAGAACATTAATACCTAAGTACCACCAATATTTTTAAGTTGCTTTTTTTATTATTATTTTTTTTATCTTTTTAATTATTATTTATAATGAATATGTTTGATGGAACGTTGCCATTTGACTTTATTTACCGAACCTTTAGTTCCGTACGTAATGATTTTCGTAGTTAAGCTGTTTTCTTCTTTTCAATTTTCTGTTGATTTTGGTGTTTTGGATGCACCATCATTTTGAATGTGTGCCACTGTAATAAAAGTAATTCCAAATAAAAACTAAACTAAACTAGAGCGTACTAAATTATCCATGAGATTGCGATCTTTTCTGTAAGCTAATATGGGAGGCGCTAGAAAAATATCCTTGGTGTTAGATCTGTCTTCTGTGAGGATACTGCAATTGTCTCTAGCAATTTTCGCCACTTTCTTACTTATTCTCGAAGTCATCGTCATCGCTGCAGATACGTCTGAGTCTAACCAGTTGCGAATAGGGTATGGCATCTTCACAAGTCGGAGGATGTGAAGAACTGTAGTTGAGATATGTGTGGGCATCGATGTCCTTGTAGTAGATCGATGTAGAAAGTCCAGGTCTATGGATGGATAATATGATGTCGAGGAATGGCACACATTTGTCGGATATTTCATGGGTTAATGAGCCAGATGTAATAACAATACAATCGTCAATACCTTGAAACTTCAGGTTTTTTCCCTTTAAATTATTGCTGAAGATTGTGTTCCAAATGAAAAAAGACAAGAAAAATTAGGAGCCATCTTACTTCCCATACTCACTCCCGACAGTTGATGGTAGTACTTTCCGTTGAAATTGAATGCGGTAGTATAGGACCAGTTTAGCTAGACGTGAAATAACAGATGAGGTGTACTTAGGAGAGTGATCCAGTTCAAAAAAGTATTGCAAAGCAAGAAGACCGTCGTGGACGTCCATCGTAAATATATAGCCACTGTCAGTTAAATTAAAAATCTTTAACTAGTTTATAACCGCTTCCTTACTGTCCTTGATGTATGAAGGTAAACTCTGGAACGGTTTGAGTATTTTATCAGGAAATTCGATAATAATAACCGTGGGTGCGTTTCATGATGATACAATAGGTCTGCCGGGATTGTCTTTTTTTGTGTATTTTAGGTATAGAAATTAGGACAGGATGCATCTGCGATTATAAGGATATTCGCTGTCGATGGTAGTTCGTTCTTCTGAATCGATACACACACACACCCACACACACCTGTCTCTTATACACATCTAGATGTGTATAAGAGACATATATATATATATATATATATATATATATATATATGTGGGTGTGTGTGAGCGTTTCAGTCAGGTGTATGAAAGTGGGGTAGAACTGCACAGGTATCTGTGATCTAATGTATATCATACTCGCCTTGACAGCGGGAGGTTGCAGGTTCCCCGCCAGAGACCTTTTTTTATACAACTGAATTAAAGGAACTTTTCGTTGAAGAGCTATGCTTATTACCATTATTGGCTTTTCCCAGCAGTAGCCGGAAAAGCCATTGTATTTGTTCTGATTTTTTGTTTTCTTTTTCTTCCATGCCGTTTTCGGGAAATTTTAACCTTAACCGAGTCACAAGGAAGGCATTAATACATTTGGTGAATTTGAGGGTCATGTAAAGTGCTAACGTCCCAGACCTAAATATTTCCAAAAACTTATCAATGGATCTAAACTTTCTATGGGCCTAATTAGTTTGTCATGTTCCAATGAAGAAATGATTAAATTCTAGTGACGATGCAAAATTACCGTGATCATCGTATTATCTGAGACAACTATATGTCTCAGATGATATGCATAAACAATTTTCATTTTTAATCACTGAATTACTATGAAACAAAAAAAATGCACTGGGTGTAATGACGCAGGGTCGGCTTATAGTGCGCAATGTTTATGAACCTCCGTGCATTGTGGAAGGTGTAGTTCTTCATGAATATATTTTGATTATTCTTCTATTAATTTGGTAATTGTTTATAGGCCCCTGTTTAAAAGTTGACTGAAAACTGGCAAATGGCTGTGGTATATAATGATCATTGGCAAACTGTATCTTCTATTTTAAGTAAATAATAATCATCTGTTAAAGCATATTGATAGGGACTTGCTTCTTTCATTAGTATTACATTCTTCAACACGATTATCGACAGGATATCTCAAGACAGACTTGGAAGAAAACCAAACAATGATAATACTGTATGTCATATAAATATGATAGGCCTATAGTTTTAGTGTGAGATAATGGTTGTTACTAAAAACAATGTGTTTTTTTAAAGATTATTATTTGAAGTCAATACAGTTTATATAATTTTGGTTATTTTAGTGCATTTGGTGAACATTATAATCATTGCTTACAACTGCTGAATTAATAAAGTATGTTACATTAGAAAACCTATCTTATTCATTTGTGTCTCAGAAATGTTTCGAAGCATGTTAACACGTTGTTATTATTATTATTATTATTATTATTATTATTATTATTATTATTATTATTATTATTATTATTATTATTATTATTATTATAGATTACACATGTTGTTATTTCATTGTTATTTTGTAAACATAAATTGCACTAGATTATTGTGGTCAGTTTGAAATAACGATGTGTATTTCATCATTAATGATTATGCTAGAGCTACATAATTGTCACTGCGATTGTTTCTAGCACTCGGTTGGAGATGTGGGAAAACAATCGAACGTTGAATTTGTAATTGTGTAATTAGTGCCACCAACCGCGTTAGCGCGGTGCGGCGGGTGAAAGGTACACACACATTCTAATTTTAGTTATATGACTAATCTATACTATTATGTTGGAAATATTAACATAAATTTTCCCATGAAAATAATAAAAAAAAAGAAAAAGAGGCCTATAATATAAAAAAGAAGGAATATAATGCAGGTCTATATGAGGTTCACGTGTACCGAATTTTTAAATTACCAGTGTATTGTCAGGTTTTTTTTTCTCTTTTGTGGGGTCGTCCCACTTTTATTCATAAGTTCAGCATTCACAGTATAATTTGTAAAGAGTTGTTCAATATGGCTTCTTAAAATATCGTTAACAATTTTTTTTTCTTTTTTCTTTTTACTTTCACTTGAAATTTATGCACATCGGTCAAGGTGTACAATTACCATGCCATTTTTTCTATTTGTTTTCTGTCATTTTAATAAAGAATATAATAAAAGGTCAAGCTTTTGCAACTTAAATGGAATTCTAATAAACTTAAGCTATACAATAAAGGGCAAAACACCTACATATGATGCGTGAATTAAGTAAATTTAAAATTGACACCAACATTCTTGAAAAGTATTATACTTCGATGATATCCAGTATGATTTATTTTTATTTGATCCTCTGGGGTGGAAGTCTGAGCACTAAAAACAAAGGTCTACTTGAAAAAAATTAGACATAGAGCGAGTGAGATGGCATTTTCAAATTTATGTGATATAAAAATGCTGTTTTAAACATGGTCACACGTATTCTATCCCAACCTACCCATCCCTTATTTCAAGAATTTCCTTCCCTCATTACTCGCATTAGGTCACATTACACCCGAACTAGCCGATATAATATATCGTTTT
>NW_022736945.1:411558-415208 GCF_011630105.1 Anneissia japonica | reverse complement strand
GCATTTCTTGTTAACATGGCCCAATTTCCTCTAAAAATTGCACATTTTAGGGAGTTTTGATCAATTCCAACGAAATTAGAATTAAAAACACCGGGGGACAAGGGGAAAATATCCATCTTTGGAAATCTTTCTCCACTCCTTGACAAATGCATCCTCAGAAAGTGCCTAAAATTCTCAAATTCTTTGTGTGCATTTCTTGTTACGGTAGGCCAATTTCCCCTATAAATTGCAAATTTTAGGGAGTTTTCATCAATTCCGACGAAATTAGAATTAAAAACACAAAAGTATTTTGCGCTTCGCGCGCATTTTTTAGGGCTTTTTAGGATTATCCTTTTAAGTTATTTAAACACATAGGCCTAATAATAGTCCCAAACTCAAGAAAGACAAATTTAAAATCGTTTTAACCTAAAAGAAGGGCCTCAATATGTATTGATGGTGAAAGAATATGTTTGCAATAAATAAAACCATGATGAAAATGCTTATATTTAGTTTCAAACACACGTGTGTGGCCTACATTATAAATATGATAAGCCCTACCGTATGTCGTATTGTTTTCTATATGGGGAGTGGGGTGGGGTAGGTATGGTAAATTACTAACCGGGAAAATAACTACCGTACCCACTCTGACCCAAGACACCTGTTACGCGCCTGGTGTTGGCGCCAATGTGTGCCCTTGTGCGGACAGGGGATGTGCCCCCCCTCTGAAGCTGGATTCTTGTTTTTGCAAAATTAATTGATGCAATTTGCTATTATAGGCCTAATCAATAAATTCCTCATCAATCGATATATCCTTAAACATTCTTGGAATTGACATAACATTACTGATGTCGTACACACCCTTGAGTGTGAAATGTGGCTTTCTTTGCAAGCACATCTAACATCTAAGGAAAGAAGAGCTTAGATTGGTACCAGATAAAATAATTTTATCAACATTAATAAATTATGCTAATTTTCATCTTTGTAAGCGCATAAGACAGTGCAAATTATTTCTGTGACAGTCTTTAAGTGTGTAAAACTCCATTTTATCCCATACATAATCAAAATATTGGGGGATGATACAATGGACCATCCCCCCTTGTCAAATATTGGGGGGGGATATATCCCCCCCCCCCCCGGGATCTACGCCTATGACAGTTATAGGCATATTGTACATGTGCTCAAAAATTTAAATGTTTATTTAAAGAAATTTACCTATATTATATATTTTGAGGATTAATTTGGCATACTAGACAGTTATATACTAGGTCACTTTTGAAATTATGAATCCAATGCACATTATTTATATGCTCTAAACTAAATTTGTGATGCCGTGTCAAGTGTATTGCTTCATCTAATCTTAGTGATAGGCTATTATAATGCATAGTATTAAGATAAGTCTAGACTAGTTTTTTGTATTATTACTATCCTTGAATTTAAAAAAAAATAATATTGAATGGCCCAGGTAGGCAAAGAAGTAATTGTAGACCTAGATGAAGAAGGCAATAAAAGTTGGAGAATAAAGAAAAATGATAAATATATGCAATGGATGTACGGTTTAGCCCACTGCCCAAAATTGAGTTAATAGGCCTACTACTACACGCAAATTATTTTCAATACACGTCGTTACTGTCATCGCTGGCACAAAATTGTCTTGTTCAACACTAAAAACTGAGTCAACAAAAATGTCATTACCTGATGTTTCATAGTCATCCGGTGTTGCTACCTGAAATTTCCTCGTCGAGTACTATTTTTGTGTCCTCGATTGGGTTGCATTTGTTTACATTCCCAAATGTCCTGTTTATTGCATTTAAAACAAGTGGCATATTTATGCCTACATGCATCGCGTATACGATTACTCAATCCACAACGATCACATTTTTGACGTGTTGTTTTTTTAATTTCCTGATGATAGCCTTTCACATGTTTATGTCCCTGTGTCGTTAATTCGTGAATTGATTTCTCACCTTCGTGTGTCATACTTTTCATATTCGTCGTTGCTGCTTCTGCTGCAATTGCTACATCTACAGCTTGCTGGAAAGTATGGTCCTTAGATAGCAATTTCCTTTGAATATTCGTGCTCAATAGTCCACATAAAAACTGATCACGCAAAGCATTTTGCAATGCATCTCCTTCAAAAGCACAATATGTAGCTTCCTTTTTCAGATGTGAAAAGAACTGAGAAATAGTTTGTCCTGTTGTTTGCTTTGTGTTTCTAAACATAAACTTCTCAGATATTGTTAATCTTGTAGGCTTATAGAGTTCCTGAAGCATAGCCGCTAGCGTATCATATGATTTTGCATTTGGTTTATCTGGAAAACATAAATCACGTACCGTTGTGTAACCAGCTTCACCTAAGATACTCAATAAAATAGCTCTCCTTTTGTTCTCCGTATCATCTCCTTGAATGTCTAAAGCTACAAAGTATTGATCTAAACGGTCAACATACGTATCAATGTGGCCTTCATTGACGTTAAATTTGTCAAATAGAAGCTTCGTGTTGTTGGACGCCGCCATAGCGCTCGTTTGATCGTGCGCGTCGTTTGGCTGTCGTAGCGTTTCCTTCTTTTGTTGGTTTGTTGGCTAGCCTAGGGCCTAGGCTAGGTGTTTTTATCGTATTTAAATATCCTGTTTATCACAGATACGACACAAATCCCATCCTCGTCGCCAATATCGTGTTCGTCGTCGTTCGTAGTAGACACGTGAATAACTGATTCTGTTCAATACGTACAGTGCATTCAACTTTATTCAACTAACCAAAACATAGTTCATGGCTGGCTGGGCAACACAGAGAGAGAGAAAGATCGTTTGATGTTACCAACGTAACAAGTACGCTGACGCGCCTAGTATTGTATTATTGTAGTATTACTGTAGGCCTATGAAGTGTTGCATATACTACATTAACCTCCTTGAGTATACAGATCTAATAATATAACTGGACATTGTATAACTTTACCCTGCAGTTAGACTTGGCCTTTCTCACACTATGAATCTATGATTGTCAGTTTTGAGCCTAAGCTCTGAAGTTTGTGATACATCTTAATTAGCAGTTTTTTGGTAAACAAGTTACTAAATCATAGAGAAAGAATTTCTCTATGATCTAATCAGAAACTCTAAAAGTATGGGGTGACTTATTTGAGACACACCCCCATTACCTAAAGTATAATAGGCAAACACCCCCATATCACTGAGTCAGTAGTTAGATTCAATTTAGTAGTTAGTACACAGAAGAAAGTACAGAGCTGACTCCACTCAAAAAGGGTTCTCTAACATCTGAAACCTGGAGTTTAGCTGATTGTAACCCACATACAGTTTGTGTGAATAAAAGTTTGCAGTGTACTAAAAGGAACTGTGTTATACTACTCATTAAAAGTCACCACCAGCAACTAACCGATATTTAAAGCCCCATTCCCGGCAAAATTTCAATTTTTAAGAAAAATCTAATTTTTGTATATAATGTTATAAAGATTTATAAATATAATACGGAATTGCTAGTTTAACTGAATTTAGGCATTCCTAAGAATGAAAAAAATGTAAAATAAGACTGAAATTTGATTTTTTGTGTTCCACACAAAAAATAAATGCGGATGAATTTTTCATGTTGATTTTGCGATAGGTCGTGAGAAGAAATATCGTAGGCGCCGAAAACATTAGCCTATCCAACGCTGCTGGCT
>NW_022736945.1:407934-411357 GCF_011630105.1 Anneissia japonica | reverse complement strand
TCATAGGCCTATTCTTTCACCATCATTACACATTGAGGCCCTTCTTTTAGGTAAAACGATCTATCTTAAATTTTCTTTCTCAAGTTTTTGGGACTATTATGTTTTTAAATAACTTAGAAGGCAAAGGAGGGCAAGCACAAGCTTTAACCGTAACAAATGCGCGCGAAGCGCGGGAAAAAGTTTTGTGTTTTTAATTCTAATTTCGTCGGAATTGATCAAAACTCCCTAATTGTGCAATTTTTAGAGGAAATTGGCCTATCTCAACAAGAAATGCTCTTATATTATATATGGCCACACTCGTTTTTTTTAAACTGAATATAAGCATTTTCCTTATGACTTTATTTATTACAAACATATTCTTTCAACATCATTACACATTGAGGCCCTTCTTTTAGGTAAAACGATCTAGGCCTATCTTAAATTTTCTTTCTTGAGTTTGGGGACTATGTGTTATAACTTGGAAGGCAAAGGGGAGCAAGCACAAGCTTTAACATAAAAAATGCGCGCGAAGCGCGCGAAAAATTTTTGTTTTTTAAATTCTAATTTCGTCGGAATTGATCAAAACTCAAAATTTTTTAGAGGAAATTGGCCTACCTCAACAAAATATGCGATTTAAAATTTGAGATTTTCAGGCACTTTCCAGGGTGAAAAGGGCATTCAATGGGGAAAGGCTTTCCACAGATAGATATTTTCCCCTTGTCCCCCGGTGATTACCCCAATGCACCTGGCGCTATGGACACTTTTTGAAGTGGAGAATGGGTTGCAGGCAGGGGCATTGTGATATCTGTTCATTATATCTTCCTTTTTATTCTTGTCTTTATTTTTCTCTTCTCTTTTCCTTTTGCCTTTGCCTAGGGTTGTCTTTTTAAGCTTCAAAAGAAGGCACTTAGGATAGGGGCGCCTCCAAGGTCCCATACAAGACAATTATTTTATTCTCTAAAAACATTATATATATTTGATATTAATAAACTACAAACTGTCTTATTCATGTTTCGTTTTTCCAACAATCAGCTTCTTCCTCAGTTTAACTCGTTTTTTTACAAATTTCATCGAACTTTATTCTTATGAATCTAGGTATCTATTCATAAATATTTTATCTATGAAAAATATTCAACAGCACTCAAGAAAAACTCTTTTATTTTTAATAGACCAAATTTATGGAATAATTTACCCTTATATATTAAATTTACAACAACAATACTTAATCTCAAAAACAAATACAAGAAATATTTACTACACCAATACACTTTACAAGTCAAACTACCATTAAAATTCAAATTTGCTCCTTCAAATAGCTTAAAATTAATCATGACCGGTAATTCATTGACCGTTTTAAAGTTTTTTCTCAACATTTTCTTTGTTATAAGAAGTGATTTTTGTTTTATTTCTTGTTCATTATCTATGTATTTAGATATTTTTCTTTTCAGATCTTGTTTTCTTATTTAGTCATGCTGCTTTTCATTGATCGTTTGTTTTCTGGTAGCTCAGTCCTAAAGCCTCTTTGCTTAATAGAGTCACCACACTTAATACATCGTGTGCAGGTCCATCGTTATGTTATATCCAATTGATTTTTTTTTAATGTATTATGTGAAACTCTGAATAAACTGAACTGAATAGAATAAGAAACAAGAGTAAGTAATAAAAGTTAAAATAAGCATTGATAAAGGAGCGTCTTTTAAATAGTAACCGTGAATTAAACGTCAAATTAATAATAATAATAATAATAGTAACAATAATAATGCATGAAACAAACTTCAGTATCAATAATGCAAAGTAACAATATTATAAATAAGCATCACAATACAGTAATCAAGATAATAATAATATAACAAAAATTAATAAGAATAATAATAATTATATCGAATAACAGAAACAATTGCTGTCACGGGATTTTTATTTTAAAGTATTTTCACTTCTGGTACATCAGGTGTGTTATGTCTCCCGCAATTAAGTTGCGGGAATCTCCTGGAAATCAATAAGGTCTTTCACGTTCCCGCGAGCAAGCAAGAACTCCCGGAAAATAACCCATCCTTTTCTAAATTTACGATAATTTGCACGTTTAAGGGCTTAACTATATCAACGGACCGCTAAACCCCGCACGTAGGAGATTGTTCCTAAGGTCCCACCATGTAATAGCGTAAAAGTACGTAAACATGTACGTTTTTGGACAATATGTGTGTTGGACACTCTGGCACTGTTCTTATGTCAGTTGTTAAGTTTGACCATGGAGGATGTATATCAATATATTTCCTAAATGGTTTGATCGACGTTCCGGAAAGGACTATTGTCTCCCGGAAGTGCAAAGGATATCACAATGCACAGCAAAATATAATTAGGTGTGTTTCATTAAACAGATTTCTGGGATGTGGATTCTTTCAACTTGGGACTCACATACCTTGTGCTCCTGTGGATACAAAGAGCAAAAACATCAAATAATACTCCATGATACACCTCAGCAAGCTTTAATTTCAAATGAAATCTGTAAAATCGAAATGGCTTGGTTAAGTGATTTGGACGAGTCCTTGTCACATATAGTTGACTAAACAATTCCAGTGCATTTCCTGATGTGTGTTTGCTAAAAATTTGAAAGTTGTGTTGTAAATAAACGGACCTGGGAGCTATTTAAGCCTAAGTTTCACTACATTATTATTTTACTACTTTTGCTGCAATAATGGAATTTGTATGAATAAAAGTTCATTATCCTGTTTTATAAGAACAATGTATGTTGTTATTTTGCCAGGGCAACTATGAGGTTATGATCTTTCTGTCCCTTTAGAATGTGTAATCAAAAACAACAGATTGAACCGAGTTGCTTGTAAGTTTCCCTACATAAATACAAAGTTAAAAGCACTTAAACTTCCAACTAGCTCATAGGCAACAGCTAGCTGATCGGGTCTAGGTCCATTGCCACCTGGCCCGTTGCCACTTGGCCCATTTTCCCCTGTCTTTTACCACCCGGTCTTTCGCAACCGGGTCTTTTGCCACCCTAGGTCCATTGCCCACCTGGCCTTTTGCCACTCTAAGCTTGTTGCAACTCAGCCACTTGCCACCCGACCTTATTCCACCTAGGTCAGTTGCTACTTGCCCTTTTGCCACAGCCCCTTTCCACACTAGGCCCTTTTTGCCACACTATGCCCGTTCCGTTTCCACCTTAGGTAGCTCCAGGCATTTTGCCACATCATGTGAAGTGAAGGATAACTTTTAAACAGAGACGTAAAACGCTTGATTATAAAACGATTATGAAATGTAGGCCCGTAAGCGTGTGATCGCAATGTTATGCCTATGTAGTGTGTGTATTTTAGATGCCTAATGTTTACATCAATCCTTGTGAATGCAGAACACCCTTTGAAATACATGTAAAAGTTATACCAGTGAGATATTGATGATGTTAATACTAGCAGATAGTCAATTCAGCAAAATGAC
>NW_022736945.1:406744-407556 GCF_011630105.1 Anneissia japonica | reverse complement strand
CCTTCAACGAAAAGTTCCTTTCAGTTGTATGAAAAAAAGCACATTTTGGTAAATTTAAGGGTCATTTAAAGTGCTAACGTCCCAGACCTAAATATTTCTAAAAACTTATTATTGGATCTAAACTTTCTAAATTAGTTTGTCATGGTCCAATGAAGAAATGATTAAATTTTGGTGACGATCCGGAGAAGGGTGTTGATATGAGGACCATTTAAATAATTTTATTGAACGGGTGATGAAACTATAATAAGCAAATTTGCTTTTTATAAAGCTTTTAATCCAGCTGCAGATAGGTTAAATGCAAAATTACCGTGATATCTGTGACAACTATATACGTATATTATAGTTATAGTAAGTTATTGTCTCAGGTGATATGCATTAACAATTTTTTTTTTAAATTACTGAATTAATATGAACTAAAAATGTATTGAATGCAATAACGAGGGTCGGCTTAATAGTCCGCACTGTTTATGAGTCTCCGTGTACCTCTCTTACCATGGCAGCTACAGTTCGAGTCTCACTAACGTCCACGTTAAGCCTCATTTACACTAGACACGATTACGACACGATACAGTACAGATGCGCACAGTGTTGAAGAATACAAACTACGCGATATGTCATCGTGTCGTAATCGTGTCTAGTGTAAGTGGCGCTTTAGTTGTGATGTTGGTTTTCATTGTTTCTTTTTTACTTTTATATTTCTTTAGTAGCATTTAATTTTTTTTTTTTTTTTTTTTTTTTGTTTTTTTGTTTGTTTTTTTTCTTTTTTCCTTTTTTTTTTTTTTTTTTTTTTATTTTTACATTTCTTTTTCTTT
>NW_022736945.1:400289-406666 GCF_011630105.1 Anneissia japonica | reverse complement strand
TATTATTATTATTATTATTATTATTATTATTATTATTATTATTATTATTATTATTATTATTATTATTATTATTATTATTATTATTATTATTATTATTATTATTATTATTATTATTATTATTATTAAATCATATCATAAAAAAATACTTTCCTGTATCTCTTAAACGCCCCTTGGCAGGCACCGCAATCCATTTAATAGATATTTTATAAGATTTTTAATTCAGAAATAGTTATCGGAGTTTTATTTTTGAGGGGATTTTTATAGTAAGGCAGACGCTATTCTTAATAATAAAAGTACAACTGTAAGTATTGATTTAAAGCAGTAATGATTATTTTTACGTCTGAAATATAACATAAGAACTTAGGCTTCCTGAGTGGTCATTATGAAACGTTTTCGAAAAATAATTTTTTCCCCTCTAGAGTAGACCTCCACATGAGTAGACCATATTTAGACGTGTTGTGTACTGCCATGTAGACAGAGGGCGCTGTTGTAACCTCTAACCCCAAACAGAAGTACAGTACTGTACTGAGTACTAGCTCTGTACACTAAAAGATCAAGTTGAGTCTTGGTTGAGTGAAGTATTTCTGGGTGGAAAGGAGAATACACGGAAGTGAGTAGAATTTTATTGTATTGTGAATAATTTGTAGTCTTTTTCGAAGGGTTAAACAATCTATAACTTTTAATTACTTACAGGAGAATTGAATGGAGAGAAAGTGTGAATCTACACCATTTTGACGAACTGTAATTGCGAAGAAGTTAGAGAAGGGAGAGGAAGCAGATCAAGCCCCACAACCAAGCAGCTTTTGCTTGCGAGTGCGGCCGAGGCTAGTTCGGATTGTCCGTTGACAACCACTGCTAGGACAATCATCCGAGTCTACCATTTTTATCTTTAAATAACTTGTTTGTCACCATTGATAACATAGACAGAGAAACCGAGTATAGGCATATTCTGGGTGAGTTTGATGTTTATTCTTTATCAGTATCGTCAGTGATGGTTGAAACAAACAATTGCTTGTTTGAATGTTGTTATATTGTTTTGTTAATGCAGGGAGTTGTTATAGTGGTTAATGTAAGCCAGGCCGCGTCAACAGATTGGACAAGGAAGAGTTTATTGTATCTTTATACATTTCTTGATTATAATTACTATTGGTTGTTGCACCACGTAGGTCTATCTTTAGGTGAAAGTTTGTCTCATAAGGAAATAGAATTTATTCTTTTTGCTTCTTTAGAAGTCCCAGGACCTTTGTGTAAAATAAGTAAATAAAATGAAATGTATTAATAAAATTACATTAACATGTCATTAGGTCAAGTTAACAATACAATCATTGATTTTATCATCAACACTGAATGTTGGTAGTGATTTTATGGAACACTCCAACTACTTGGATCTGAAAATAGAAAACTTTAGCACAAGGTTGCTCCCCCTAGGCCTACTCCTGTCAGTTCAACAACACTATAAACCATACGCACAAGTTTCTTTTTATATGAAATTTCAGATGGTCTATTCATAACAAACAATGACAACTTTTTGTCGAAAATCTACATCATCATGCAAGAAAATAAAGAGATTATATTGATGCTTGGTTAATTTAGCATGATTGGTCAGTTGTTATGAATCGTTGCCAAACCCAAGGTTTAATAATTGTGGCTAGAGATACAGTACTGTATTTCTACTTTCATTTGCTAAAGGTACGGTAAATGGCATTGTACATCACCATCGCCCAATGTGCCGAAATGTGGGTGACGTCATCTTTCAAGACCGGCATTGCAGATTGGCGATCGCCCACAGTGTGAGCGGTGTGACAAGCGAGTACCAGATTAGCACATGATTAGAGTAGGCAAAGAGTACAGTATTTTTCATAAAATACTATCATCGATAAATAGGTGTAATGGTTCCACTCAGAAATATAAGAGTCACGTCATTCTATAGCCATATCAAACAAGACCTCAATCCTCGGGAACAAACTTTTGACGTAGTCCCAGGCCTTGCTTAGGCTCTTCGCTTACTAGTCTCTTGTACCCTTTTTTTATTGATCTGGGCTCTGGCCGAACAATGTTTACGATTGTGGTTAAGTACAGTATAGTGTAACAGCGACGGAGAATTCAGTATTATAACCTAACTTCCTGAAAGCTTGCCTTGCCTCTCATGATTCATATGATACAGTATGTATTGAATAATAAAGTTATTGATTTTAACTTGTATGTTTGATAGAATCACTTGTCTTGTGTGGCTATGTCTATATGGATCAATATACGTTACTATTCCTAATAGTATTCTAATCGTAATTATTATTAACCTTCATTTAAAAAGGATTTCAGACAGACTGCACCATTAGGCTAAGCTAAATATTAAAAGATAATGTAAATATTGAGGTTTTTCCTAGTATTTTATTGCATAAAAAGACAAATTAATATATTAGAAGTATGTCTATGCAGTTTTCTTTGTAAACCTGGAGAGCATGTGAAAAAATGCAAGTTGCCAGACAAAATGGGAGTGTTGGCATGTACAGTATGTGCCCATGACTGATATATGCCACCACAGATTAATTTCACTGCGGCAGGGCCGCCGCCAAGTAAAGAACCTAAGCAAGGCCTAGGCCTTCCATGATTTTGATACGGATTCAGTCCTTGTTTGATATGGCTTTAGGCCTATCTAGATAAATGAATGACTCTTACAGGGTGGAACCATATGCCTATTTATCGATGACTATACAGTACTAAGTACTGTATTGTACTTTTTGCCATGTTAATCACGTTCTAATACCTAGTAGGCCTACAGTACATCATTTGCTTTTTACCGCTCATCGTGGGTGATTTGCAATGTTAGTCTTGAAAGATGACGTCACGCACATTCTGGCACTTCATTGGGTGGTTTTGGCCATTTACAGTACCTTTAACAAATGAAAGTAGAAATACGGTGCTGTATCCCTAGCCATGGTGTAATAAATAAATATTAAGATTAATCATGAAATGATGTTTGCATCAGGAAACTCAATAACCCATTTATACCAAGTTACAAAAACACATTAGCACTTGCAGTAGGCCTACTGTATACCGGTATCTGTAAATATTTTTCAGCTTATACACAGCTTGGTTTTGCGGCATGCTACATTTTCTACATTAATTGGCAAAAAAAAGTATGAAATGATCTCAGTATACATACCAAATTACATGTAAAAAAATCAGCATATATTTTAAAAATGGACAAAATTAATTCTATATTATTTATTTATTTCACCAATATTTTGTGAGGGCGGTCCACATACAAGGAAACACAATGTTTTTGCCTCCGACCTGAAAGTTGTCTCAATAAAATGCCTCTAGCACCACATTTTATCTGTACACTATAGATCAACAGCTTATTTCTTGAATATTTTTTCTCCAAAATGCCTCCGGGACATTCATGTTGCCTCCAACCACCGGTCACGCAACCATGCACAATTTTCAGCCCTTGTGGTCCCACTAGCCAAAGCTGATCAATTACAACCCACAGTATAAAATATTAAGATAAAAATTAAGCAAGATCTATAACATTAATAGATAAATAATTGAATTAAATAAATTATTATAGAACTTTGTTTCTTTCTAATTCACAATGGCCACACGATCTTCTCTCCTAATTGAGGGCAGCATGTATTTGAAGGTAGAATTTATTGCGGATGTTGTTAAAAATTAAGTAATGAGATTTGGTTGTCAAGTCATTGCTAATTCTACAATGAATGCAGCACAACGAGGTACTAAACAATGATTCAATTTAATTTGATTTCTTCTTGCTTGATGTACTGATTATGCATAGGACTTGATATGCATCAGCGGTTTTCAGCAAGAGTTACAGCCATGGTTACAGCATGCACGCAAAGATTGTACGCAGCGAATACCTTATGCGGCGCTATATATATGATCTTTGGTTACATCACCTTACAGTGACGTCACGCTGCTAAGGGGCTAAAATCATATATAATGGCCTATACTGTAACTTCATAAAAAATTGCCATAAAACGATTTTAAAGTTGATTCTATTATTAATGGCATACCAAAAATACCCTATAAAAAAAGTTATCTTTGATGTCCCTTTTAAATTGTGTGAAAACAAAGTAATTCGAAAATTTGACAGAAAGAAAAAATTACTCAACCATTAGCCTTCTTCTGAAAACATGCCCGTCAGTTCCTAATGCTTATTGTCAGTAGGCCTACTACTACTAATAATAATAATAATAATATATTTCCTTGTTATTTCTGCTTATACGAATGATGATAATTTTAAAACTTTTCATGCAACATCATACTGTATGCTTAAAAAGCATTACTTTATCACCTTGATTTGTCAGCTATATTAGGGTATGTTCACACACACACAGCGTAAGGCTGGCGTAGCATACGCCTTTGTGTGTGAACTAGGCAGTGGCGTTACTTAAGCCACTCACAACGCCACCTCTGTGGCATTATTAACAATAGCTGCAGACCCCAGATTAGTTAACGCCACGGAGCTAACGTCAGTGATGCTTGAATGATTTGACCTCATTTCAAGGGATTGACCAATCACGATTGCAGTAGATTAGTTACTTTGATCCCTTTCCTATGCTTCTACACATGAAATGGTAAAGGGGTTCTTTTTCTATTGCATTTTACTTAGTTTACAATGTATATTTTTTTATTATGTTTTGTAAGATATTTTAACCTATAGACTGTCTATCAAAACCTGCAACACCAAGAAGTGTTCCACAATGCTAGCAGAAAAATCAGAAGTAAAATTGTTCATTTAAAATACAGTAATCATATAAGTTCATTTCAAACAATTCACAGATTTAAAAGTTTGAATGATGCACTGTGAATATTTTACTGCAGTTAATAACCCGTACATTATATAAAACTGAAAATTATTCCCCCATAGGCCTATATTAATACTGATTTTATGCCAGCGTTTAATATAGCGAACGCCGTTTGTGTGAACACTTTGGAATTTTAATCCATGGATTAGCTACGCCAGTCTTACGCCGTGTGTGTGAACATACCCTTAAAGATTAGTTGATAGAACAACAACATTGAATGACTTGTTTAGACATCTGAGATGTACAGTAGATGTAGAGGCCTTGTAGTGGTTTGTTGACTTTTACATATTAACATTTGATAGTTCCTTTTAAATCAAAATTCTTCCTTGAACTTTTATTCTTGAACAAACTGTAGCTGTGATTAAAATTTACCACCAGGAAGAGGAAGCACACTGAGAACTTGAGTATTCTTTCTTCAGTGGTCATTGAAAAACAGCAGAAGTACTTTTAATGGCACTAATTGTTTAAAAACAATTAGTTATTTTTAATTAGAAACCACATTCCCTAAACTGAAACTGACGATTAAAATTTTACTGCTTTTCCAAGGTATTTTTTTGTAGTCCAATATGTTATTTATAATACTAGATTTTTCATTTGCATCGAGGGAAATTATGATATTTTAGGAGCTGTTGCTGAGTTGTTATTTAGTCTGTCAAAATGTTTAATTGCTTTTTAGATAGGCTTATTTTCTATACTGGATTTATAAAGAAAAAAAACATAATAATCTAGAAAATTGCTAAAAGATAACATTCAAATTAAGTGGTTTGTCATCACTTCCATGTTCCTGTTGTACTGTAAGTTGCACCAAGTTCCCTCTTGTTCATTGTACCTAATTAAAATAAGTATTACTGAAATTAAATATTATTAATAATAAATAAATAAATATTTAAAAGGAAAGTTCTAAGCTCTTTGCAGCACATATGATAATACCTGTAATTTGCATTCATATAAAATCCATGTTCATATTGTAAGTTGCACCAAGTTCCCTCTTGTTCAGTGTACCTAATTAAAATAAGTATTATTGAAATTAAATATTATTAATAATAAATAAATAAATATTTAAAAGCAAAGTTCTAAGCTCTTTACAGCACATATGATTATACCTGTAATTTGCATTCATATAAAATCCATGTTCCTATTGTAAGTTGCACCAAGTTCCCTCTTGTTCAGTGTACCTAATTAAAATAAGTATTATTGAAATTAAATATTATTAATAATAAATAAATAAATATTTAAAAGGAAAGTTCTAAGCTCTTTACAGCACATATGATAATACCTGTAATTTGCATTTATATAAAATTGGAAATGTAATGCTTATGAATAGGTACTTCCTGCTACAGTACTGTACATGGCATGATAAAAATAGTGACACAAAGAGATAATATGTAGCCAGAAAGTAACAAATATTTTAGTCAATACCTGTCTCTTATACACATCTAGATGTGTATAAGAGACAGCTACTACTAATAATAATAATAATAATAATAATAATAATAATAATAATAATAATAAAAATAATAATCATAATAATAATAATCATAATAATAA
>NW_022736945.1:390852-400206 GCF_011630105.1 Anneissia japonica | reverse complement strand
GTTTAATATAGCGAACGCCGTTTGTGTGAACACTTTGGAATTTTAATCCATGGATTAGCTACGCCAGTCTTACGCCGTGTGTGTGAACATACCCTTAAAGATTAGTTGATAGAACAACAACATTGAATGACTTGTTTAGACATCTGAGATGTACAGTAGATGTAGAGGCCTTGTAGTGTTTTGTTGACTTTTACATATTAACATTTGATAGTTCCTTTTAAATCAAAATTCTTCCTTGAACTTCTATTCTTGAACAAACTGTAGCTGTGATTAAAATTTACCACCAGGAAGAGGAAGCACACTGAGAACTTGAGTATTCTTTCTTCAGTGGTCATTGAAAAACAGCAGAAGTACTTTTAATGGCACTAATTGTTTAAAAACAATTAGTTTATTTTTAATTAGAAACCACATTCCCTAAACTGAAACTGACGATTAAAAAAATTTTACTGCTTTTCCAAGGTATTTTTTTGTAGTCCAATATGTTATTTATAATACTAGATTTTTCATTTGCATCGAGGGAAATTATGATATTTTAGGAGCTGTTGCTGAGTTGTTATTTAGACTGTCAAAATGTTTAATTGCTTTTTAGATAGGCTTATTTTCTATATTGGATTTATAAAGAAAAAAAACATAATAATCTGGAAAATTGCTAAAAGATAACATTCAAATTAAGTGGTTTGTCATCCCTTCCATGTTCCTGTTGTAAGTTGCACCAAGTTCCCTCTTGTTCAGTGTACCTAATTAAAATAAGTATTATTGAAATTAAATATTATTAACAATAAATAAATAAATATTTAAAAGCAAAGTTCTAAGCTCTTTACAGCACATATGATAATACCTGTAATTTGCATTCATATACTGTAAAATTGGAAATGTATTGCTTATGAATAGGTACTTCCTGCTACAGTACTGTACATGGCATGATAAAAATAGTGACACAAAGAGATAATATGTAGCCAGAAAGTAACAAATATTTTAGTCAATACTAGTGCCAGCTACAGTGTTTGATATAAGTATTATAAATAATAATAATAATAACTTAGTAATATTTATTTGGTAATCATCAAGAACAATTGTAGCCTGGAGTGAGAATAGGCACAAGCTGAAACAGGTACTGCATTCACTCCACCTCCATTATTAATTAGTAAATAATACACTATTCAGTAATCATGTCTGAAAGGTAACCAGGATTCTTTGAAAGGATCAGGTTCAGGGGAACTAGGCGGGAAAGAGCTTCTATGTGGGGATCAGTGTAATGTACACTTTACAGTAGTAGAGCATTATAACATGTAAATGTTGATTTTTTTTTTTTTGCAAGGGTAAGGTATAGTTTAGTTTATTACTTGTAAGCGGTTTGCTTGGGAAAGGGTTTGGCTAAACCATATGACAACTACCCCTCCCCCTTTCCAACCTTTCTGCTTACAAGCCTTCAAATTTACCTTAATGTAGTTGTAAGTGGGTGACAAATATATTAATATAGTATTAACTTTTCTTTATGCAGAATAGGCTGTCAGAATGTTCATATTGTTGTTTAAAATAGCTGTTGTACTGTATGGCTTCATTCTCTCTGTTTTCAAAATCTGGACCCTAACAAGCCTTTGCCTTCTTTTTTTCATTTTTTTCCCATTCTTTCATTTCTTCCATTTCCCCTCTAATTTCAGATTGTAGGCCTTTACAGATGATTATTTGTCTATAAATCAGTAAAAATAACTTCATTCATAACTACAGTACCACATACCCCTCGTCCCCGTAGGGGCTTGGTTGACAACGTTACACTTATTGAAAATATTGTTGACCTTTTACTGTAGCCTGCATATTGTTGAGTCTACATGTTTTAAGTATACTGTGAAACTTAGTATGACATTGCTTGATATACACTTTAATGTATGGAATTATCAGAAATCCAAGCTGCATATTTTATTAACAATTTAACATTTGATGCAAATTTTTCAAACAAAGCCTGTTCATAGTGCTGCGGATTCTGAAGGTTATTTGTCAGACACAGTGTGATCAGTAACGTTAATTTTTATTTCATATAATTTATTTCTCTGAAAATTTCATAATGATATAATAATAACACTTATATTATTAATAGACAATATTAAGGGTGATAATAATTATTAATACTTAATTATTATATTTGTTGTACTAGTATTATTATTTTGCAGTCTTATCATTACTATTGGTGTTTTTAAAATTATTTTCCCTACTAAACACTATAAATTTTTATTAGTATTATCTTTTATTGTTTATTATTATTATTTTTATTATTATTATTATTATTATTATTATTATTATTATTATTATTATTATTATTGTTGTTGGTGTTGTTATTGTTATTATTATTGTTAGATGAGGCTTTTTTATGCTTTGTTTCATGTACTTATTTTTTTGAAGATCGTCGAAGGAGGGCGGTAAAAAAACAAAAATTAAATTGTATTGGTGAATGTAAACAGCGTAGTAACGGGTTGGTTAATATATGTTTTCAATTTATACTGTATATTAGGAAGAAATATTATCTTATTTTTGGAGATTTCAAGGCAGCAGAGGCGTAATAAAAATTTTAAAACAAATTAGCGGGTGCGTTAATTGGCCAAATATAAATGTTATTTTTATTTAAAATCATCATTATTTGCAGGCGACAAGTTTGTTAAACAAGGAATATAAGCATCTCACCATATTTAGTGGTTGTATTTGTATTACATTGTCATTATCGTCATCATCGCTGATACTGCCGTCAACACAAAATTGTATATAATTGATATTTTCTATAGAATTTTAACAGTAATGTCATCACTACTTTCCATGGAACGGACTCCAGTAGGCAAGAGCCAAGAGCCCGCCTAGGGCCGGGAAAATTTGTTTGTCTAGGTGCTCTCTAGTGCACTCTAGGGGCCACTCAGTGTGCTCAAAGTGCTTTGTTTAGCGCCGTCAATGAATACTATTTATTAGGAAGAAGCGTGACGTCAACTGTTAATGGTTTGTGACGATTTCTTCCAATGTTTCGAGTCAAAATAGTTCCTGCTTAAAAACTAGTATGTACATGTGTGTCTGGCCTAGTATTACATGTATAAGATTTTTACAAGATTACTTTCTTTGTGATGAGATGCGTGAAAAGCTGGAGAATGTATGTGGCTATTGGGGGTGGGGGCTTTATGTGGGGTTAAAAAGCTGGAGTCGCCCTGAAAGACTTGGTACAGTAAGTAGTCTTTTAAAAAACAAGTTGGTGAAATAATATACAAAATATGTCTTGCCTTAGATTGTTGTATAATTTAAGTACACGTATATATACTTCTAAAAGTCGTGTATCATGCATAGGAACGTTGACGCCTGCAAGGCTCTGGTTTATTTAAATCATCATTATTTGCAGGCGACAAGTTTGTTAAAAAAGGAATATATATTTAGTGGTTGTATTTGTATTACATTGTCATTATCGTCATCATTGCTGATACTGCCGTCAACACAAAATTGTATATAATTGATATTTTCTATAGAAATTTGAATAGTAATGTCATCACTACATTCCATGGAAGGGACTCCAGTAGGCATGAGCCAAGAGCCCGCCTAGGGCCGGGAAAATTTGTTTGTCTAGGTGCTCTCTAGTGCACTCTAGGGGCCGCTCAGTGTGCTCAAAGTGCTTTGTTTAGCGCCGTCAATGAATAATATTTATTAGGAAGAAGCATGACGTCAACTGTTAATGGTTTGTGACGATTTTTTCCAATGTTTCGAGTCAAAATAGTTCCTGCTTAAAAACTAGTATGTACATGTGTGTCTGGCCTAGTATTACATGTATAAGATTTTTACAAGATTACTTTCTTTGTGATGAGATGCGTGAAAAGCTGGAGAATGTATGTGGCTATTGGGGGTGGGGGCTTTATGTGGGGTTAAAAAGCTGGAGTCGCCCTGAAAGACTTGGTACAGTAAGTAGTCTTTTAAAAAACAAGTTGGTAAAATAAGGTATAAAATATGTCTTGCCTTAGATTGTTGTATAATTTAAGTACATGTTGCTATTCAGATTTGAACCAAAGAATTAATCAATTTTTAATTATTTGTCTGCTATATTTTTTTGAGGTCTTCACACATTGTAGGTACTAAAGATTCAATGTAAAACACTGACAAAAGACAAATAATAAAATTATTGCTAAATATTTTACAGAAATGCTTACAGTATGTACATACACTGTAATGCACACATAATTTGTAGTTTACATGGTAATATTATAATAATTCAATGTTAATAACAATTTCATCTGCAGGTATTTATAATACAAATGTTTTTTTATTTTTTTCATTCATTTTTTTATCCATGTTTCACCATAAGAGTGACAAAACCTCTGATATAGAAACTATAGTATAAAAATATAATTTATCTTATCCAAGAGTTGTATGGTTTTCTTTATAAACATTTTTTAGCTTCTGTTACAAATCAAATATGGTCCCATTATTAAGGTGGAATCAGCATAGGCAAAAGTTTTCCTGTTATCTTGGTTTCATATACTACAGGGGCGGATCAAGAGTGGTCCGATGAGGGGGAGGTATTGTGATTGAGAGACAACACTACCCTAGGGGGATCCGGGAAATTTTGTTTTCTAGACATCTGGAAATAACCTCTGAGACATCCCTAAATTTGCCCCTGTTTACTGTTTAAATCTTTCCTTTTTTCCAAATTTCACGATGTAAGTGATAAAAGGGATTTTTAACCAGCGATATGAAACTGTATACAGTAGTATTCAAGAGTTTTGTATTTAAACAAAACTTTTCTACATTGACATTCTTTAGCATCTCTGTTTATAACTCAAATATGCTCCATAATTTAGGTGCAATGTCAACATGTAGACAATATTGCTGTAGGTCTTAGTTTTCCTGTTATCTTCTTGTTTCTATACTAACTGTACAGTATGCATTATTTGGAACTGAAATGCACAACAGAGTTTCACTAATGCTGGCTAGAGGAGCTTGTTACCAGGGTCCTTGAAAAAGAAAAGCACTTAACGAGAACGTAATAGAAGATGACAGATAACACAGAAACAAAGGATTCACCCAATCTGTTACAATGTACGTGTACATTTCTTTGCATCTGATATCGTGCAAAACATTAAATACTATTGTACAACTCCCTTGGTGATCGTAAAGCGCAGAGAGAAGCATAATTTGAATTGTACAACTATTTTGCTTTATCCATGCATTAAATGGTGTAAGTTTGAAGTAACACAATCCATACAAAGTGAAAATGTTTTTTAGCCAGATATCTACATTAACCGTATGTACATACAGTAGGATGTGATTCATTGTAGAGGCTAGTCTTATCTCCCCAGCCATTTTCCAGAGTAGAATACTAGTCTCTATCTGCCAGACCTAGTCACAGACATGTCTAGACCTTTTCTATAATAGTAATTGAGTGTGAATATATAATGAATGATGATTTATGATAACATACAGTAGTGCACATGATGCAACTTTCAATGTTACCGTAAAGCCCCTTTAAGTGCTCTGTTTCCTCAGAATCACACCACACTCACATCAAGATGATGACTTTTATTTATGCAAGACTATTCCGTCTGTTATTTTTTTAAAATTTATCATTTTCGATTTACTTGTGTAAACTTTTGTTGTTACAGTATGTTTGACACTTTAGATAGTTAGTGAATCTGTGTGTGCTTACTCACTGCCATTTCTCATTACATTCTCAAAATAATCTGACATGATTACTGAAACTTCTATTGTGTTTGAACTCTAAACAATGAATCTATGTTACTATCGCATGCTCTGTTGTTTGTGCTACTTCTTTAACACGCGACCTGTTTCTTTGTCTCAGTCCTTTTTTTTTGGTTTCATAGTAATTAATTTGCGGTGAGTCATTTCATGCTAAAAATAACTGAATATTAGTGTCAAGTTTCAGAGAAAATGGATAAATTATATAATTTACAATTTTTACTTAGATTTAATTACACATTAAATAATCGGGAACATATCGATGTTGTTTAAATTTTTTGCATCAGGGAATTTTAATATGATTGATGCTTTAACTTCAGTACTCGATGTGTTATTGTACTGCATACTCAGTTCCTAACTGTACTTGCTAAATATTATAGGTGATTTGGGTGCGAATCAAACCCACGACCTCTAGATAACTACTGTAGCATGGTGTCATAAGCACTAGACCTCCGAGCTTGTGTTGTTAAAGGCTAGTGTTGCATCTGATCCCCAAGTAACAGTCAGTAACTGCAATACTATTTTGATGTTGTTTTCCATGGATCAAGAAACGATGTCAAAATTGTGCTTTTAGACCAATATGAGGAACCACAAGTCAATTATTATCTTTAATTGAATCAGCAAATTTCCCCACCCAACCCTCTTCAGGCATGACCACTAAGTATTTTAAAATATTGAAGTCTACCTAATTTTCTGCAATAAGCCAATATAATAGAAATCAATCTTCTGTGGAACTTTGACATTAGTACTCAAAGTGCACTTAATATAATAATCTAATAGAAAATCTTTTTTTAAAAAAAAGCAACCGTGTTTGCTGAAAGTATTTGGTTAGTTTGTGATATTTAAATATCAATGATTGATAATAAATTTTATCACGGAAAATTTGGAGGAAAACTTATTTACAGTACTTAAAGAGCTTACTCTAGTGAGCTCATGTCCCCTGATAAAAGTAAACCTGATAAATACCTCATAAGTATACCTCATAAATGTTAATTAGGTAATAACAACATTTCATTGCTCAACTTCACTTGTCCATGATATATTTTCAAATATTTCCCTGTGCATGCATATTTATGCAAACATGGCCAAAAACTACAATTCCAAACCGATTATCGCATGCCTGGCTATGTGAACGGTATGGTACAGTAATGCAAACTGTAAACATGAGGAAATTTCAAGATTTAATGTACCATGTTGTTTAGTTTATATTTATGTTATCGAGTAAAACAAACACAACATGGTGTTGTTTTGGCTAAGTAGTAAATTTTACCTTGGAGTTATTATTGAGAAGGAGATTACTCAAAGAGTTTCCGCTGCCGCAGCCCGAAAGTATGTCACACAATGCCTTTGAAGTCTAATGTATTTCCCACCACCAAATGCTCAGCGTTCTTAGTTTACCAAAAAATTTAACATGGTGAAATGGAGAGCACCTTCTTTTCTCAATGTGCCCTGTTTACAGTCAATCACTATGGATGCGCAGTTGTTTCCACATTAAAGCTAAGACAGTTATCTTTAGAAAAATACCAAACATATTAATATTTTCTACAAAAAAAGTTTTTAATTCAATAAAGCATTTACATGAGCTTTAAAAGTATGGTATATTCAACTTGAACTTCCATAAATTGGATGAAACTTGATAATTCTAACTTTAACAGATATTAATTAAGGAATCATTGAGGATTATAATAAACTAAAGTCAATTTAGTGTGAACAAGTGTTGACTATTTAAAAGTTCAATACAAAATCAGAGTTATTTTCAGTTTTATGCTGCCTCAGCTTTATAGTCAAACCAGTCAATCTCTAGAAAAAATTATAATAAACACAGAAATAATTGTGACAGAAATATTTGGAGGAATCTGTCCCTGAAATATACACATAATATATTAAATGTTTAATATTAATACTTGCGGTACACCACGTAGATACTAAAAGTCCAAAAAATTTAGTCATTGGAACATTGTTAATTTTAGAGATATTTAATGAGTTAACATCAGACGGTTTATCGCATAACTGCTGTGTTGAAACGTATAAAAGCCTGTTGTTGCCAAATTTTTACTAACGAATAAAGGTAATGATAAGATACACACCCGCGCCGCGATCCAAAGGGAACTGTTACCGAGTGATCTCATTCTTAATAATACCTCCATGATTTAACTAAAAATAGTGTGATTAGTAAAATTCACTATTTTAACTCAAACTGTGGTGTGTTTGTAATACATGGAATTCATCACAAGTAAGCACTGTCTATAGGAACTTTTGTCATTAAAGTAGATGTTTTACTATATGCAAACAAGTCTACATATTTCTGTTTATTACCACAAAGTACTTCCTTATTCCGGCAATGAAGGCCTATTAAAATCACAGAGGTAATAATAATATAGCCGTAGGCCTAAGTAACTATATCTTCTTCTCATTTTTTAACCCCACTTAGTGGAATTTACAGTCCCAGTCCTGCTCCGCCTCCCCCCAGCCTACACCCTTGAAAGGTACAGTACACATTATCACAGAGTGGACAGTACACCACAATACAAATACATAATTATTTTATTGTATTGTAAATGTTTTCCTGGTATGTGTGTACACAGTACATTTGCAACATAATATTTGTAGTCTACAAGGAAATGATATTGCTGAACTTCTTGGTGACACCATTATAATACTGTATGTGACATGCACAGAGTGAGGTGTGGTCTTAAGGCCAACTCAGACAGCGTCTGAGTTGGGGACAGTCTTAAGCCGTCGTGAGAAATATTAAACACGTTTAATATTCTACTACGCGACTGCCCCCGACGCACACCATCGCGTCTGCGTTCAACTCACACAGACCCGACGCGACAACAAATCGTGTCAGGCTGCGTCGGCCGACGCTGGCTGAGTTGGCCTTTATACACAAATATACATACTGTACTATACTTTAGTCAGTGGCAAATACAGTAGTATCTAGGATTCTTTAGTCAGTGGCAAATACAGTAGTATCTAGGATTCTTGGAAATGGGGGGGGGGGAGTTGCACAATGGTGAGGGCTTGATAATTAAGTAATGGGCACTAGCTTATAATAGCTTAATATACTAGCTCATAAAATAAGGTGATTTTTCTTGATTTTTTTTTTGCTTCAAGTATTTTAGATGGGGGTGGAGGGGCAAGTATTTTGAAAGGAGCATGCACACCCCAAGATATGCGATTGCATATTAGCAAGCTGCCTCACCTACTATACCTTTAACTTGTGCTGACAAATAAAAGTTTAAGAAAATGCAGTAAATGTTGTCAATTAATGAGTGCATATTGATTGAACATGGCATAAAATCCTGTGCTTACAATACAAGTCTTTCTACTTTATTATGAGTTTTTAGTTTTTTGTTAGAAAAATAAATTCACTCAACCAAGGAGTTCGTAGCTTATTCTTGCAAGTTATTATTGTCTGTTAGTCTGAAACTAATTGGCTATTAATAATTATGGAATTCTGTCATACAACCTTATCATTCATCATCTTTATGATGATCTGAAGGGTACAGTACATACAGTTATGCAAAAAAAAATAATACAAGAAAACATTTGTTACTGAACTACTTTGTCATTTTTACTCAGGTGCTTTCAAAATAATAAGTGGTATGGTATGTTATCATGACCACTGCGAACTTATCA
>NW_022736945.1:374778-390825 GCF_011630105.1 Anneissia japonica | reverse complement strand
GTCAGTATAAAACAACAAAATATTGCATCAGAAATCAGTG
The DNA here is from genome assembly GCF_011630105.1 of Anneissia japonica. Classification (NCBI taxonomy): domain Eukaryota; kingdom Metazoa; phylum Echinodermata; class Crinoidea; order Comatulida; family Comatulidae; genus Anneissia; species Anneissia japonica. The sequence goes on along the minus strand of NW_022736945.1, from coordinate 390,785 downwards.
CATGGTGTTTCAACCTACTGGGGACATCAGAAATCAGTGCATGGTGTTTCAACCTACTGGGGACCACCCACATGGACTGGGTGAAGAGAGGAAACCTTTTTTTTCCATCCTCATGGTATATATTTTTTTTATTTCACAAACATGCAAATACAAACAATGCAAAGGTTTAAATAAGAATTGCCGATTATAACATTGTGGTAAGAACTAAATTGTTTTATATTAACAAGAAAAAAAAAACTTTGAAAGTACCAATATGGCAAAAAGGCCTGGAAAATAAAAATATTCAGAAATAGTACACATATAAAAAATTCGATAATTATTTATTATTTTAGTTATTATTGCTATCATTCATTATTAATTCAATTATTAAGTTCTTCAATAAAAAAAAAAGAAACATTAGAATAATTACGATATTGCACAAGAAAAAGTACAGAGGATTAAATTCGGACTGCAATAAAATTCAAAAATAGAAAATATCAAAACATGATGATTATTATTTATTATTTTTATTATTATTCCCATCATTCATTTATTACTTCAATTATAAAGTTTGCCATTAAAAAAACAGATACATTCGAATAATTACCATAGGTAAAGCATGGGGTAAAGTACCTAGCCCACAGCCGATACAATCAAAATTTGCAGCAAAGATTACCAAGATTGGAACCTACATGGTGAAGAGACCAACATCAAGACAATTATCACATTGTGGATCCCACCTTACAATGCTATGATCCATTGTTGGGTGGCTTTTGATATGGGTGGCTTTCTTCTCATTTCTGAAGATAAAGGCTATAAAAATGACTCCTGTATGGGTCAAATTGCAGGCCGAAGGTCTGGAAAATTAGCAGTTATGGAATAACTTTGTTATTTGCAGTTCAATATTTATTTTTAGAATTTTCTGAATAATAATAGTATCTGTCACTGTTTAATGGTATTTAATTGGAAAAAATACTTTTTTAACAGCAGCTACATCACATTAATGGTGCATCCACAGTAAAACTGTAAAACTACAAATCATTTAAACTAACAAAATCTAAACATCACAAAAAAAAAAGTGTGATGAACTAACTCAATACATGTTAAACACAATTTGTAAAAAGAAGGTAGTCATTCCCTGAACATGAATAAAGTTAACTAAAGGGAAAATAAAAAGGCAAATTAACATCAGGAAATACTTAATTAAATGTACCACACCTTAATGGTTTATCTACATAAATAAAGCACATAAATCATGATGATGAGCTGCAGATATGCAATAAATAATACATTATATACAGTACTAACTTTATAAAGTTTATGAAAAACAATAGTAGTAGTATCACCACTTGTGCTACCTGTCCTAGAAAACAACCATTAATGCTACTTCACATATCATAGGGAACTTTGTTGTATAAAGTGAATTGTTTGATATCTATCTTTTATTCCTACTTTTTAAATACACTATAAATTGTGTTTAAGTCATTGATTTAAAAAAAATGGTAATTAAAAAGTAACAAAATCGTATGTAAAAAATAAATATTGATTTTCTGCAGCAAGTTCTACCATTGTTATTGATTTCTTGTGGATATACTTTAGTTGTGAATACATAATTACCAAAAAAGTAAGGCAAATCTTGACAAGGAAGTAGACTAAAAAAATACAAGTTACTTTACACACATTCTTTCATGCCTGAATTCCCTTCCAAGGGAATCACAAATATTAGTATAATTATAGCAGTCAGTCCCTTTTGTAAACCATAGCGATATTGAACTTTAAACCTTTAGCATAATAAATGTAGGAAAAATTATAATAAGGGATAGCTTGTAGTTACTGATGCTGCTTACTTGTCTGCATCAGTTATTTTCCTGATGTTTTTTTTTTCAGTTTAATAGGGAGTCTGTTATGAATTGTCATCAGAATGGTATTTAAAATGGTGTAGAGGAGTAGATGTGGTGGTTTTGGTGCTTTCCAGAAATCTCAAAGGTGTTATTTCTGTAGGAACTTGAATTATTTGACAAAAATCTCCATCCCTAGTATACACTATCAGATTTTGGTTTGTCAGATAAATATATATTTTAAAACTAATGTTTAAATTCATTTTAAAACTAATTTGTTTTTAACATAACTTTTGAGTCGGTTGTTCTTGGTTGTGTTTACGTGTTTTTGTGTATACTACTGTACACTTGCCTGTGCAGATACTCTATGCTGTGGAAGTGAAATTCCTATATAAAATGGAATGTGTTTAAGGTTCATGTAGGTTCATTTCATTTGACAAGAAGCACACCAATTAATGCAGATAACCAATAGGAGCTTCTGATTGCACGATGACGGTAGGATGTAGAACGTAATGACGTCACTAAAAGTCATCTGCGCAAGCGAGAACGTTATGGTCACCTCGTCGAGCAGATTCTGGAACGCAATTTGGCCAAATCTACGTATGCTGAGACCGTAGGATGCCAAGTAGGACGGTCACGCATGAGTGATTCCGTTCTAGCGTTGCGTCGTCGCACAAATCGAAAGCTCCCTATTGGCTGATAGCACCCTGTCCTAAAAGAGTAGTTTTGACCTGTTTCTGCAGTACACTCATGCTCATATTTAGGAGCCTATTTTAATTTTTTTTTTATGGTAAATAAATCAAAGCAAGTCATATCCAGTAGACATGGAGAGACATTATGTATTCGTATTAATCATTACATCTCTGAATCAAGCATACATTATGTAAAATTGATAATTTTGTCAACATATAAGATATAAAATGTTATTGTTCGTTTGAATAATGGAACTAGTCTGTAGCTGAAACTAAAGTTAATTTTCTATTCTTTGTCTAAAAACAGATTTATTTTTTTTAGCTACATCAAAAAATTGTTTAATTGCTATAAAAATGAGAGTTCAGAATGTTTTTTATGCCTATCATAAGTACAGAATAAAGTTAAGCACACTTTCACTCAGTATTTGACACAGAAAGACAATTGGTGAAATAATTAATAGAAAATTGTAAACTGTTGGTATTACAGTATAGCATGAGTATAGTTATGCATTCAAACAGTTTGGAACCAAGCACGTTTTTAGTTTATTTTGTTTCTTTGAAACTTATACTGTGTACATATTGTACTATCTCAAAAAGAAGCCCATGGGCTTCTTTTCGAGGCTACTTTTGCAAACTAATGAGGGGTAATTCAATTCGAGCTTAGAGATGATTCGAGATGGACTTCTTCTGGAGATTAAGCCTCTTGGGCTTCTATTCAATGTTGTACGATATTATGTTTTGTAATAATAAGTTCCTATGACACTGTAACTTAAATATAGTCATAATAATACATAATGCTATAAGGTTCTATGCACTTCACAAAAAAATAAAATAGATTAATAAATGTTTGAAAGTCATGACAGTCAGCCTAGCACAACGGAATGTAAATTCTCTAAGGGTCACCATCCATCTTCACTTTAGCGTATTCCCGGATCCCTCCCTAGGTGAATCAAGCAAACTAACAGTTACACATTTGCCTTGCCACAGGCGTACTTAGACTTAAAAATATAGAGGCAAAGATATGGCAACCTAGAGAAAGATGAATTGAAAGCCAGGTTATGTTGTGCTAGGTATAGAAAGTAATGGTCGGTGAGAAAATTAAATAACTTGATTCCGAGTAGGACTGGTGCAAATAAACAGGAGTGCTTTTCAGTTTTTACTTCCTTGTTCTCTTGTTTCATTGTCAGTGCACTTCACTGTTGAGATGAGGGTGTCAGTGACCGTTAATTACAGCCATTATGTTTTCTTATTTTTGCTAGAATAACAGTAAGTAGCATTAAAGGAACTGTCATATCATTACATCTGTATTAGAAACAGTACATATCAGAGGCAAATGGGTGGGGGAGGGTCACAGGGGATCACAGGCTTAGCTAGTGAGCCATCCGGCCAACTTTCACCGTGACAGCTTTGGCTGATCATTTCGGCCTAGCCTAATTGGACCTGGTCTATTCTTTATATTCTTCAAATCTATCGAATGTTACATAAAGCTAAATCATATTTACATTTGATAAAAATAATCTTTGTTGATTGAATGTATGTTGTTTTCATACCAATATTCGGTGGGGATTCCCAAAAATGTAAGGCTTAACCATTGCCTACCCGGTCGAAAGTTCACGTACAACATGCGTCGTGTTACAAAAACATTTATACCCCACTGGAAAATGGACGGTTCTGAGTCGCCCACAATGCATGCACTTGGCTCTGCAAATACAATACTTGAGATTCGGTTCCCCTACACAATATTATGTTGGTGTTCATAACTCACTGGTTATACTTACATTAATTCATGAAATACCGTAAAGAAGATTTGTTGTTAAATTTTTAAGTCAACAAAATACAGTAGGTCTAGGCCTATCTCTCGATTAGAGTAGAATTTACACTAGACTAAGGCGAGAGATGAAGATGCATCTGCATAGCCTAGAAACATGTGAGTAACAATAGCTCTGCGCAATCTAGGTGTATGTCTATAACTGAAATATCTTTGAGAAAGCTAGCTGAACACTATTCCTTTGAAGACAGAATTCCAACATTTAAACACCTTTAAATTCCCTCTAAAGAACATAATTTTCAATTTTTTTCTTTATGCTTGGGAAGAGGCTTTGTCAAGTGAGCATGTCTCGCATAACGGCTCAGGGCCACACCTACTGGCTTCCATTTTGGACGGCCTACTTCGTTTTCCTGGCTAAACCCCTGCAGGGAATAGGGAGAAAAAGAAAAGAGAGAAGAAAAGAAATGAGAACGAGTGGAGCACGGAACTCCAAAACAGCTAATAATATTTTATTTGACTGACCATGTAGAGGTACCAGTGTCTATGGTCAAGCAGTTCTGAACAAAATTCTCAAACACCACAATTCGCTTGGCCCTTACCCAGAATTTTCTCTGGATCCGCCCCTGCATATTATTAATTAATTGAGCATGACAGAATATTGTTGATTCTGTTTAATAGGGCAATATCATTGGTATAATATTTATTTACCATTATTATGTAATTTCAAGTTGTGAGGGTGCTGTTGAAAATATTAGCTTAAGGAACTGTCATTTTCTGAAGAAAAAAAGTGCCTGGTGAGCAGTGATGGTTCACACAGGGGCTAAAGGCAGTCCTTGAGGAACCAATGCCACAACATCCTACTATTTACCTATTTATACCAATGGTTCCAACCCTCCCGACTCGATCAGGAGTCTCGAATTCACACGCTATCTCCCGAATTTGTTCGTTTCCTGAATTTCAAAAACTAGGACTAGGTAGGCCTAGGTATGTTGTACTTACAGTACAACCACAAAATTTTAACGTGCAGCCGTTAAAAAGAACATGAGATTCGCATGGAATATAGATGAAATTAATTATTAGGCCACATGAATAAAAAACCATAGGTATCTTATAAATTACGTTTATGACTCGACTCCTCGAAAGATATAATGCTATCAGAACATTTCGACGTTGAGGGTGCTTTTCACTAATTGATGGGAATAGGGGCGCCCTTCACCTACAAATTCTCCCATTTGTTAGGTCTAGGGGTTGGAACGTCTGTTATACTCCTGGAAAATAAGCAACAACCTACCCTAAGTTGCCCAAGGGTGCAAGTAAAATGCACAAGGGATTTGAAAAACTGACCTCAAGTCAACTGATCTCAAGTCAACTGACATCTCAAGTCTGAACTTCAACCCTTGTGCCAATTGCTCTCCAACACCAAAATTAAATGTACAATAAATTGTATATTTTTTAGTATTCATGACGATTTGAATAAAATAGAAGATAAATTTGTTAAACTTCTTTTCATGAGTTCAAGGCTTTTGTTGCTATTCTAATAACTAAAGTGTTATGAATTTCTCATGTTGTGGGAGTAAGTGTGAAATAATGAGTTGTTGGAGATTAGTGTCCCTTAGCAGAAGTCTACTGCTACAATATGTGTAATGTATTTTAAATTTACAATAGATTATGTTCACGCACAATTCTATTGTTACATCTTCAGTGTCTGTGTGAACTCATGTTTAACGTGAAACAAGTCCCATTGATTATATTGATTTTCCATTGTCGTTAATTGTAAATTAAATAATAGCTATCTATAACCAAATGTTTTGTATGTCACCAATGTTTTTAACAGTATAATTATAATTAAGTGTTGGAAGTTTACAATTTATTGGATTATTAAATAAAAACTCTGATAGAATGAATTGGATGGAATTCAGTGTAAACACCAAGGATAACCCACAAAAGTGGGGTCCAGGTTGTGATTGGGTCCTTCTGGTTGTGATTGAGCAGTACACCTGGCCCGAGATTTATCAATCTCAGCTCAGCAAATGTCTTAAGTCAAAAAAGATGTCCGTAAGCTGATTTATTAAACCATCTTAGCAAAATCTTCACTTAAAAGTCATTTTAGATGGCGCTTCCGTACAATTGACTTCATAATTTTAAGCAATTTTTAAGCTAAACGGTATTGATAAATTTGACTTAAGCAAAAAAATGGACTTAAGAATGAATTTAAGCTGATTTTTAGTTTGATAAATCTGACCCCAGGAGTGTATTCTCTAACATGCACCTAGTAATATTGCACACAGAACCAACTGTGTAAATGACTCATCCGAAAGACAGTGTGCTGTTAAAACTTGCATTTGAGCCCTCCACAAAAGAACAGCAATTAGAATTCAACTGGAGAGCCAAGAGATCTCCATGGTTCAGTACACACACAGTGGCCAGCACAAGTTTAGCTCGCTAAGCTGCTTTAAATCTATGTGATTGGTTTAATAGTTTTCCATTAATGTTTTTTGGTTTTTTTTTTCATTTTCTTTGCAGATAGTTTGCTGTAAGGAGAGGTGCGAAATTTTACAACTGTACTGTATAAAAAGGAATATCTGGTAACAGGTAATATCATGAAATTTAAGGTTGATGATGATGATAATTATAATCAAGATAATGATTATTATTTATTTAAAATTCAGGATTTTCATTTTATCATGGTTTCCATAATCTATGATACTAAAATACTTTATGATTATGAAGATAAATGAAAAATATTTTATTCAAGTACATTTTCATCTTTTTTATAGGTAAAATTAAATAAATGAAAATAAATATATAATTAATAAATTTGTAAAATAAATTATAATTGCATTCTGGAATGTTAATTTAAATATTTCCATGAAAGCTTCTTTTGTACAATTTTATCTGAATATCATGGAATTAAGTAAATTGTCTAGTGTTTGATAAATAATTGGAATTGAATTACTTTGACTACAATGTCAAGTAGAAGACAACTAATAAAAAATATAGTTACATACTTCACTAATGAAAAATGTCTGCAATCTGCTGGATAACATATTTAAGGCCAAATAAAAAAAATTACTAGTTTCTTGTCCATTCGCGCATTCATTTTCTCAGCCTCACCAACTTGTTTTTTTCCCCCTTTTATTTCCTTTATTTTAACAATGTATGAAAATCACATCAGTAAAGTTCCTTTCTCGATCGTTCGTGGTTTCAGATACATATGGTATGAATCATGTCTAGTGCTTCTTTTATTTGTTTTCAATGTTTTTACTTGGTCAAAGTGAGATAGTAGCTGTTTCCCATCGACCATCTTGGATTTGCCATCTTGGAGTAAAAGAAAAAGGAAAAGTGCCCTCATTCCCCTTTTTTCTAAGTATTAGGACAAGGAACTACTTTTTTTCTTTACTTGGCCTAAACTCAAGAAGTATGTGCAATTGATATTGTACGTTTTTACTAGTCTGCTCTAAATGAACCAGTTTCAAATTGTCGTCTCCATCTGTAGCAATATTCCGTGCATTGTTATAAATATGTCTGGACATTTTAATGAACAGGAGAAAGAACGAGAAAGCTAAACCGAGTGAAACATATATTGGCATTTATGTCACCATGACAAAGAAAAGACAAATGTATGTAAATCAATCATTGAAAAGACGGCAACTAATAGCCTCAATTGCTTTATGACTCCTTCTCTATTTATTTTGTTTTTATAGATTTAATTTCGAAGTCAAATACACTGCGGAGAATAATGGAGACGCATTGGCTGTTGGCTATGCTCCTACTTCTTACAGGAGGAGTCGGTATGTATTGGACAAAACAATTACTGAATATGAGTATGACAACTCCAAAAAATGACAGACGTGAGGCCATAATTGATTCTACGTTTCGTTCTTTATTTGAACATTGTCAAAAATGAAAACAATTTCTGTAATATAAAGAGAATATGACGTTCTAAAATAAATAGTAAAAATAGAGAAAAAAATAGTAATATACCATTTTATTGAATATTAAGTGAACTACAAAATTGTGTTCACAAATATATATAGTACAGTAAAATGATCATGTTGTATAATATACAATATTACAAAAAATAGATTGATAACAACTGTAACTGTATAAGGTTTGGTTCAGGGGTATACCCTCATTGACTAGTCAGTAAACTTACCATTCAGAAGATGAACTTTGGATATTATATTTTATTAATCATTTTCATTTATTAAATCCACTTGTGATTGCTGAGATAATATTATTGATTGAAACTTGAGATAAAAAGATCAAAGTAAATGGAAAGGCGGGCTGTTGTAGGTCAGCGTACCACCGACATACAAAGATTGTTAAAATTCTAATATCTCTTCACGTGCTGCAAACTACAGTAAACTATACAGTATTGACTTACACTTAATAGCGCTATAATAATTGAACAGGTAATAAAGTTTCGCTTGTAGAAATATACAGTACCCTTTAATGATAGCAATTTAATTACCTTTATAAAATAATTAATTGCAAAATGTGGTTTGTTTTAATTATGTTCTTTATTTGACACTTTGTAATTATGGATTAAATTTAAATACTAATTCACATTTCTTTAAGGCCTGAATTATAGTCCTATGGGTAAATATTAGGTTGATGATAATATTATTGATTCTGTATATAGTGCTTACTGCTCTGGGCACTTTTTGACAATCTTAGACATTAGGACAGTCAATGAGGTAACACACACAGAGGTGGCGTTACATAATTTTGCAGCTAGTGCATTAGCATTCAAACTTACCATGCACCCATTGGTTAGAGAGATAGAGAGAGGGGGGAGACAACATGGGGAAAGTGTTTGCCTAATAGTACAAACAAGTGACCATAGTCAGGCTTAGATTTCCAGGGGTCAGCTGCACTGGGCCCTAACATTAACGAAAGAAATATGCATGTCAAAGATTGAAACATTCAAATTAAATTTTGAGAGTGTCATTTCCAGTCAACTAGTAGTGCTAGCACATTTATTAAATGCTGTAAATCAGCCACAACCTTAATGTGGTCAGGACCCTCCATTAATAAGTCCCTTTCTTAGCTTCCTCTATTGTAAATTTTTTGGAGGCAGTGGACATTTTGTTTTGTTAAAAAGTTTGACATCAATAATAATACACACATTCGAAATTAAATTTTATAATACATTCTTTAAGTCTTGAAAATTTACTAAAATATACATTATTGTCATTTTTTGAAAATAGAAGGAAAATATTAACAAGGAATGCTTCAAAAACAAAGGGACATTCTGATAAAAACATAAACAACAAGGTTTTTGTTATTTTTTTAAGACTTTTTCTAGGACCTTTTACAAAGTGTCTACAATATGCAAGTTAGCAAGCCATGTAATTTTAGATGTGGATTTAATTGCTGAATTGTAATATATATCATACATTAAAAGAATGTACTGTATATATACAGTACAAGTTATGAGTTATATATACATGTAGGTAATCTATAGGGCTTAATTACTAAGTTTGTCATTCATCATCAACAAATAATTGATCCTGTGGGTTCAACTCGAGGTCATCAACAGATGTACGATAAATGTAATGATTTGAATACAATTTCTATATTTTATTATAATCCCCTCTTATCAACTGCAAGTGTAATGCTGGCTGGTGCATTGCTGTAATGATTAAAATACCATTGAAATTGTTAATTTTATATTACTGTATTCCAAATGGATAGGATAAGCACTGCAAAATGTTTTTATTAAACATAAGTTTAAGTTATTGGCCGTATTTGACACATCGTTCTTTGTTAAAACACGCCCGCCTACGCAGTGGTAAAATCCTACTTAACGAAGACGACCAGTCGAATAGAAAACTGATTGTGGCAGTATGGGTTTTTCGTAAAAAAATGGTTTCATTCAGTTTTTGAATTCTGTTAGCCTACAATTATTTTTTGACTTCAATGTGACTAAATATTGTAATTTTTATTTTCTGAAATTTAATCTAAATGATATTGTTGCTAAACTGACCAATTGGCCATATTTTTTTTTGGTCACGTGCATAACTTAACGCTGATTAACGCATTCTGGTTACGTTAATTTTCGTTTTCAATGAACCAGTCAAATGAAAGTAATACTCAACGAAAAATCATGCTCAACGAAATGAACCAGTCAAATACGCCTATTGTCCAGACTATCAAATTTTATGTGACATATAACATATCTAAATATGACATCACATTATAGCCATATATAGGCACATTATGACCATATATAGGCACATCATGACTATTTATAGGCATACAACAGTTTTTTGTCCGAGAAAATGTAATAATCAAGACAGAGCTTAAGATAATGCTTTTAAGTTTTAATCAATGGAGAAAAAGCATTATGCTGTTTATTCAGAAGAGACTAATCCAAGGGTACAAACATTAGATATTTGTGTGGTTTGTTTTTTTCCTACACATTACACATTAATTACGTGGCGCAAGTAATTGTTGTAAGTTTAATCTTAAATTGCAGTTCAAATCAGATGGATTTTAATTTTTGGTTTCAATTTATATTTTGTATTTGTACTTCAATGCCTAGGCCTAATGTTATAGTTCTGATATGCACTTAGTTATAAATATTAATAATTATTATTATATACTATTTAATATATTTCTGTAATAATAGATTCATGCTTTTCAGAATTATAAAGTCATTCTTATAATACTAAATAATCATGAAGTTAAAAAGCATCTTAACCTGTTGCAAAATATTGACACTATCAAACTATTTTTTCTTTATAGATCATGCTGCAACGCAAGGTCAGTAAAATATAGCATCTTTGTAAAAAATTAACATAGTAGAATATCATATTGCACATTATTCTATGGGGTGGTTGCACATTTTGTATTAGTTTTTTAACATTGGCAATTCTTCTTCATAATTGTCTTTCATAATCTGTTCTATTTCTGCACTTTTAACGTTGTATTTCTCACATTTTCTAAATGTAGTAGAAGTCTAAAGTCTATGTAGTATATAGCTTATACTGTTGATTAACAACTTGTTATAGTTTTGTGGAACTGTTAAAAATGTTTGTAGATTTTAAAGATGTACTATCAGTCATGAGGTAAAAAGATGTGTATATTCAAAGCAAGTTATTAACTTCAAATTAAAAATTTTGAATTTTTCGGACAGTTAATACCTTTCCGGTATTCCTTTACATAGATCCTTATTGGCTGGTAATCAATTTTAGGATTTTTGTAGTAAAATGTCTGTAAATTGGTAAAAACAACTTTTTATTATCTGTTTCTTGTTGGAAACTAAAAATGTAATACTTTTAAAATGAGCTGTTCAAAATTTTATTTTAAATTTTTGAGGTATTTTCCTGTTTAAGCAGCTAGCTCAGTCAGTGGTAGCCACTATGTGTGTGCTGAACTGTGGTGATCTCTTGGCCCTCAGTTCAATTACTATCACTGCTGGACCCTTGTGTTTCAAAAGCGCACCATCTTTCAGATGAGATGTTTAAGCTGTTGGTCCTGTTTGCAAAATGACTGATGTACACCTTAAAGAATGCAGTACACTTTTCGGAAAAGAGTAGAGGATTGTCTCCCGGTGTTCTGCCCAATTCACCACAAGGAGGACCCCACTGAAAATAGGTCTTTCTTGGATTATCCTTGGCGTGATTCACACCAAACCAATCCAATCCATTCTTGACTGATAGTTCATTTTTAAGTGTTCATATTTTTCCTGTGATACATTTTGATACAATATTGATTGATTAGAGAGATTTTGCATTAAAACTTAAAAAGTTAGCAAGCAAAGTACTTTCATCATTCTCAACATTTGTGGTATCATTTGAGGCATGTTGTGGCAAAATGGCTAAGTTGTAGCAAAAATTTGGTTATTGGTATTTTCAGATACCTGAGTATGTAATCTTTAATATGAGGGGTCATTCAATGAAATTGGACATTTCAAGTCTAAGTTATTGGAAAGTGAAAGTACAGCACTCTTCGAGTCAAGATAAACATGCTTTTGAGTAATTGCCTTCCAAAGTTATTTGTGCATACATTGTTTAATAGAATTAACTATCTAAATAACATTAAATAAACGATTGGTTGACCAATTCAAAACTAATGCTTGGGGACATGATTAATAAGACATTAAATTGTTGATTTATAGTGAAAAAAAATTTGGATTTTTAGGCAATTTTTTGAGCTCCCATTAGCTCATTTACACAATACTGGCATGCGCAGACAACTTAACCATTTCACCACAACATGCCTCATTTGTAAGCTCTTTAGCAATATGGGCTTCTAATTATGTCTTAGAGGCCAGCTCAGATATTGTAGTACAATGCAGCTCGGACGCAGTCTAAGGTCTCAGGTCATCATGATCTATTCACAGTGTCATGATGATTCATTTCACTTGCATTTAACCCACTTTAAATCATTTTGGTGTGCATTGTACGATGTGGTCTGAGTTGGCTTTAAGTCAGTACATATTAGAGCTTTGTAAAATTAATAGTTTAGATTCTTTCTAGTAGTTTTGTTGGTGTTACTACTATTGGATTGACTAAATAAAATTTTAAAAAAAATGATGCAGAATGCACCCGTCCATGCTGCGCTAGCTTGCGCTGCTCTTTCCAATACTGCACTTGACTGTGCCGTGATAGCCCACAGTGTGATTGCCCATACTACCCTTGGCCATGCTGCGTTAGTCCAATCTGCAATTGCAAGGTCAGTGTTTGCTCATCTACTGTAAGCTGCACTGGTCCATGCTTTCAACGTTTTCAAAAACTATTTGAATGCAAAACCTCTCTACTGCCAAAGACAAGGCTTTTCATTTCAACATTTGCACTATTTTAATTTAATTGTTATATGTTGCACAATATTTGTATTAGATACAATTACAGTTGTAGTTACTGCTGTTGGTACTACTATAGAAGGTAAGCAAATTAAAACTGCTTATGGTGGTTCTGTACAGTACTATACTGTAGAAGATTCACAGACCTGCCAACTCACCCAATATTTAAACAAATCTCCAGTTCTCCCGATCGAATGTAATTTTCACCCGATTTTAGAGGCCACCCCGCTCCCCAAAAATACTCCGATTTATGCATAATTTGATTGATTTGATCGTTATTATTCAATGTATTCGCCGCCTGCTCGCTTTGCGGTGCAATAAACAAGCGGCCATTTTCAATTCGAATGTCGCCCATTAACGGCCAATGATTTGTAGTGATGTGAGCTTTTTGGTATCTTGCATCCTCTTTTGGTTAATTCCGGAACCTCCAGATTTTTTGGTAAATCTGCAGATTTTTTTAAATTCTTAAAAAAATCTCCAGATTTTCATGACCCAATGGTTGGCAGGTCTGGATTCACTGCCTTGTTGCCTTTTTGGTATTCTGTTATTCTTTATATTTCATAGTTTACTTTTTATGTACACACCTTTTTAATGCACCACACTGCTCTTGTTAATGATAATTAATTTTAACAATATATGTTAAAAAACTAGCATGTATCTATGTAATAAATGAATGTATCCAAATTTTAAGGTAAGTTGAAGTAATAATACAGTATAATGTATGTATATTTACTTGTACAGTATAATAATATTGATTTTGTTTCAGGCTTTGTATTAAGAAGCTGTAGAAAAGTTTACAGTATATATTTGTCTTTCTCTTGATTAGAGTTCATGAATATTGTACATTTTATTCACAAGAAAAAACATTGTTCTATAATTACCTTGATCAGGTTTCATAATAAATGTCTGTTGAGTGTCCTATTTAGTAAAACCTGTAATTAAGCTGAAGTCACCTATGGATTGAACTACATTTGACCTAGATAAACTAATTTGTGACTTCATTAATCACTAGTGGCCTGTGAATGACCTGTCAGTTGACCTTATAAGCATAATGTTTTTCAAAGTATAAGTTTTTCAAGTGATATCGCATAGTATGATATACCTACAGTTTCAATTATTGTCATTAATGACCTAACTTGTTCTCATAATTAACCCTCATTGACCTCATCATTCTTTATTATATCATTTTTACCTTATTGTTGACCTACAAGTAGACCACTTTCAACTCTTCTATAATTATAAGGTTACTTATACACTAAGTACATTGCATAGTCACAAACCACGCCCATACGCAATTCAGCACAATGTTATTCTCCTACATTTGCATTCAATGACAAAATTTATTATTGACACATGTTAATAATGTACAGTATAAACTTTGGTAATATTAACATTAATCATTTTCTATGTTTGTTTGCCCTTGAGCCAACGTCTATGTCTCTGCCTTCTTCCCATATTTGTCATTATTCCTAACATTTCTTATGTAATTTGTTTTCTGTTGTTTTTTGTCTAAGTTTACTCTTTATTTTTGCCTAAGGCTTTACTTCTGATGTATTTAGTAGCAGTAGCACACTTCATACAACTGATTCTCCACTAATAACAGGTGATGGTGGTAAGCACGTAATAAAAAAAACTAATAGTAAACCAGAATCACACCACATCATCTATAGCCCACAGGAATTCACAAATTATCTATCTCATTGACTAAACTCTTGTCTCCAACTACATTCCCTTTATTCCTGAATTGATACCCTCTATACGACAGACTGAACATTCTGTGGGTTTCCTGTGTACCGCGGACTAAAACTTCTTTATCTTCAACTACTGTACATTTCACTAATCATCAATGTATATTTTACATTTTACCCGGATTCCGTGTCTGATTCCTCTTTGCAATTATGTTTGTTCTTAATATGTCTTTTTTATTTGTTTTCTTCAGTTGTTTTTGTAAAAGTTTTCTTTGTTTTTGTATAAGGCTTTACTTCTGATGCATTAGAAAGCAGTAGCACACTTGTTACAACTGATTCTCCACCAACAACAGGTGATGGTGGTAAGCACCTATTGCAACAAAATTTAAAAGAGCACATCTTTTGAAGCCCACAAAAATCACAACATCTATTTACTTTTTTCCTTTTTCCGCATTACTAAATAAACCCTTGCATCTCAACTACATTTGCACTATTCCTGAAAATGTTGTTATCCAGTTACGATACTTTAATTAACACACATGACAATAAATTCACATCAATTTCATTATTTGTATACACAAAGACATTTTACATGAAACTTGCTAAAAGCAAAACAATATAAATAAATAATTTTTTGTTTTCTATGTGTTTTACACTTTGGCCTGATTCCATGTCTGACTCTTCCTCCTTGTATGTACGGTTGTTCTTAATATGTCTTATTTTCTTTGTTTTCTTCAGTTGTTTTTGTAAAAGTTTTCTTTGTTTTTGTATAAGGCTTTACTTCTGATGCATTAGAAAGCAGTAGCACACTTCATACAACTGATTCTCCACTAACAACAGGTGATGGTGGTAAGCACATAATAAAAATAAAACTAGTAGGAAACCAGAATCACACCACATCATCTATGACCCACAAGAATTCACAACTATTTACAGTACTCTGACGTAAATAAAGCTGTGAAGATTAATTGATGAATGAAGTATTTACACATTGAGAATTGAATTACATTAAAAGCAAAACACAATTGCTATATTAAGAACATTTTTTAAATAAGCATATTGAGAATATTTAATATAAAAGTAGAATTGTATAAAAACATAAATACATTCATTCAATTCATCAAAGTGTTCTTACCCTTTATACTTCTGACTAAATATTCCATATCTCAATTTCTGCTATTTATTTCTCCACTAACAACAGGTGATGGTGGTAAGCACATAATAAAAATA
>NW_022736945.1:361783-374618 GCF_011630105.1 Anneissia japonica | reverse complement strand
CTCTATACCTATTTCTTGTGCTTTATTCATGGAGTATGCAGTCATCTGGGCAATCCGTCTCATTACTCTCGACTCGGAGAGCTGCAAAGAAAGCAAAAAAGGATGAGTAAACTGAATAAAATATATGGAAATATAATAAATGTATATTATCAAAATAAATATATAATAAACAATAATTATTAATTATAAAATTGTGATTCTTTCAGTGCACTTAATACACATAGTGCTTAAGAACTAGAATTACTGTACTTGACTATTCAAAAAGATAATCCAATTGAGAACAATGCATTCATTTATAAGAAAGGGGGGAGATAATAATGAAATGTTTTTTCCCAACAATTAGTTTATGATGACCAGTGGCATATACTGTAGAAGTCTTGAAATAGGGGAGGGGTGAAGGTGGAGCAGGACCTCAATTATCAAGTAAGGGGCACTAGGACACAAACAATAACATTTTACTACTTAAGTGTGATTTTTTTTTGCTTTCGACATTTTCCTCTACATAGGCCCTGCTTTATTCCTGTCTCTTATACACATCTAGATGTGTATAAGAGACAGGTCTATTAGAGTGCGTAGAAATCCGAGTTTATATGTATGTGACGTAAAGCTATGGAAATTTGTTAACAAACCTGTATACGTTGAGGTTATTAACTGTCTCTTATACACATCTAGATGTGTATAAGAGACAGCACCCCTCACTCATTCATCTTCTTGGGTTTATTTTTCCATTCCCATCACTGACTAACTATCTGTATTGTAAAACACCTCCTCTCTGACTAACCAATCCTCCATGACCTGAATGTACTGTATGTAGCATGACGTTTCTGTTGTTTTTGTAGTTTTCTTTTGTTGTTAATGTCTCTTTTCAGTTGTTTTTGTGTGTTTTTTATTTGTCTTCACTTATGAGTCTTTAAACATTGATAGCTTTTTTTAGCAATTCATTTCAAACATAGTAAAAATATGCGATGGTATGCTTAAATTTTAATAAAAGTATCATATTACATCTACTACAAAAATATCCCATAAGTTACATTACATTACAGTATATCCACAGCACCCTCCCATTCGTTGAATAAACATACTGCCTTCAACTGCTACTTTGCTTTCTAGCAAACCCCTGTGCAGCGATCCCAATTCTCCCGTAAGTTGCTGGAGTCTACCGGAAGTCGGGAAGGCCTCCCGCACTCCCATGAGCAAGCAATAATATCCCGAAAAATAATCAACATCCTGCAAATTCACAATATTTACATGTTTCTACAAGTTTTTACATACTCTATTGTCAATTCTCTCCCAGTGCCAATACAGTAGGTATCAACCACACACAGCAAAATATAATTAGACATGTTTAAGCGTATTTAAACAGGTCACCCAGATGTGGATTTTTCCAACTCAGGACCCCTGCCTGTGTATGGAAAGTTTTGTACAGTATTTACATTTTGTACTTGTGTCTATTTGTTGTTTGATTTCTCCACTAACTTTTGTATAAGTTGTCTCATTTTTTGTATTATGTGACTGTACTTTACTAACAACATGTGATGTGTATTTTAACAAAACTTCAAATCATATTTTAGTAGTCTACTAAAAACTATTCACAACATCTAAATATTCCATCTTCCTGTCAGACCTAAACTTCCCCTTCTCTGAACACTCCTTCCTTATTCTCTAAGTCGACCTTTCCTGCTCATTACTATTTAGGTCAACTGCATGACCTTTTTATCAATGATATCATTAATTTTCCTATTGAATAATTATAAGTGACCTGTTATTAATTAGTAATTATAAAACATTTTATTAATTGCCTCCTTAGCATGCTATTTATACAGTTTGAACTTCCTCATCAAAGCATGTATTATAAGTATCCTGACTAAATCCCCACATTATGTTATCATCTCATTATTATTATCATGTTATCATCTCATAAATATTGTTTTGTTTTTTTTCTATAAAGACCAAATAAAAAAACATGTGTAGTTTAAAAGAAACATGAGGGACTCTACTGTTACTCCTACACATGTTTATAATGTCAAAGCTAGGCCTAGACACATACTTGTTTATAATCACACAAATCTGCCAGAATATAGGGTTCTTTTGTCCCATATAGAAGTAAAAATAGCTTGTTGATACTAAATGGTTCATCATATATAATAATACATTCATATTCATCTTTTTAATGTATTTTGTGTTTCTTTTCTTTCATATTTATGTAAATTTGTTTTCCTTTTGTCATAATTTATGTTGATATTATACTAGTATTTGATTGCTGCTCACATTATATTATTGTTTATTATATCAGTTTCTTATTTCATGTTACTTTACTTTGTATGTGTTCTGCACTTTCTTTATTTACTAAGGCTCAACTTCTGAAGCACTAATAACTACTGAAATTATGGTTATAACTGAAAATTCACAAACAACTGGTAAGATTCCAAATGTAATATAACCACCATTGCAAATGTTAATGACAATCCTACTACTGCCCCCATAGACTTTACCTCTGCATATACAATATAATAATAATAATTATTAATATTATTAGTATTTATCGCTATTATTTATATCACTATTATTATCAGTATAAGTATTATTTATATTAATGTCATTGTTATTTTGTTGTTTCTGTAATTATTGCTTATTATTATTATTAATATTTGTGTATTGCCAATTTAATAATAATGCCTCAATTATTAATTAGTACTATTATTTTGTTACATTCTGTTGATTATAATACTACATTTATGTTATGCATGTTTTGATTTATCTGTTTTGTATGGCTGGATACTGGCAAGCATGTCAACATCTATTTTTGTTGCAATGTATGTGGCAGTAAAGTAGATCTATGTTGGCTTTTCCTCCCCCTTAGGTGGTACAACCCTAGTTTCTACTACGATGGCCCAAACAACACAACAACCTGGTAAGGAAGGCTAGATACTAACAACATAACCATTCAGCCTATGCATAATTGGTATCCATGCTTCTAGGGAATTTGAGCAAATAATGTACTTTATCCCATTTCCATGCTTTCACACAGTCAACCTCTCATATGTATGCATTTAAGTAATAGAAGGTTTACATAATATATCGTACATGAATATTCACTACGACCTAACAATGGCTATGAATAGCTCCAAATTGCCTTGATGTATTTTATATAAATTTTAGCATTTTAAATTTGATTTTGTTAAAGTAAATTTTATTGAATCATCTCAAAAATGTTAATATTTTAAATGCCAAATTTTTAAATTATGCTTATTTTTTATTATAGAACTTTTAAACTTTAACTTTGAATGTTTTATATTTTTAAAAAAACTTTAATACTGTAAGCATTTATTTTTTTGTGAAGGGCCCCACTCGATAGTGATTAAGTTCACTTTTAGAGTGTCGCGTCTCATATTTGTTTGTGCTTGTTCTTTGCTTTTCTTTTATTGTCAGTTTTAATGTTTTTAGACGAATAAATGAAATGAAATGAAATGAAAATAGGAACCCATTCCATCATTCATCTCTGCATTTAAAAATATAGTATTTATCTATGCATTTGCTTATATTAACTTTTATTACGGCTAAATTACATCTGCAGTACACATGAAGTTGAACAAAAACAAAACATTTCACTGGACAAAAGATCAATGATATATGTATTTGATCAAACATATTTAGCTAAAACATCTATCCATTCAGTCAGGCATCCATGCATTAATTCATAACTTACATATATTCAACCAGGCAGACATGTATTTTAATAAACATTCACATATAACCACCCACTTCATTCATGTATATCATATCTACTCATTATACATTTTAAACATGAATAGGCGTCAACTCATTTAAAGCCAGGAAAAACAATTTTTGATATACTGTATTGTACAACTGAACTAAACTGACACAAAATGGGTATTTGATGAGAAAACGGGAAAGGTTATTAAAGAGATACAGATTTGAGAATGTTTAAAAACTAGGGGAAAAAGGGTGGTTACACCCCTTCAATACTATTTTTCCTCATGATCCTGGCTTTAATAATTAATACGACGATTGTATGACCCTCGCACGACGAATCCAACGATGCTGTTTGCGGATTGTTGGTAGCAGTCTGAATGGATCGTCATTAAAAACGATCCGTTGCACGCGCGTCGTAGAATTGCGTCGGGTCGGCGCAACGACCGCAGCGAGTGCCTGGCTTATAACCTGTAATATACACCCATGCAATATAACCTGTAATATACACCCATGCAATATAACCTGTAATATACACCCATGCAACACCCATGCAATATAACCTGTAATATACACCCATGCAATATAACCTGTAATATACACCCATGCAATATAACCTGTAATATACACCCATGCAATATAACCTGTAATATACACCCATGCAATATAACCTGCAATATACACCCATGCAATATAACCTGTAATATACACCCATGGAATATAACCTGTAATATACACCCATGCAATATAACCTGTAATATACACTCATGGAATATAACCTGTAATATACACCCATGCAATATAACCTGTAATATACACCCATGGAATATAACCTGTAATATACACCCATGCAACATAACCTGTAATATACACCCATGGAATATAACCTGTAATATACACCCATGGAATATAACCTGTAATATACACCCATGGAATATAACCTGTAATATAGACCCATACAATATAACCTGTAATATTTTATACATTCAAGCATTCACTGTACATATTCAATCGTTATTAATCATCATACATTCATTTACAGATTTTCATGTATTTGACCAATTATACATGCATAAATACATGTACCTAATACGCATGTATATATTTGCATTATGGATGTATTTTGTATATGTATACACATGTATCACATGTATGCATTAAACTAACATGTGTTAAACTAAGGCTTCTAGTGTATTAATTAGACATTGTATAAAGCATGTCAAATCCCCATCCTCAATTATTAGTTATATTATTGGTTTTTCTGTCTTTATGTAAATTGTTTTTGCAATCTTTTATTAAATTTAATATAATTAATGTGTTTTTATATATCCTTTTTATTGCTTCCTTTTTTAGCTTTGTTAGTTAGGTTTTATGTCTGGTGCTGTACTTATTTATGTACTGTATGTGTTGTGAATTTCTTAAATTTTGCCATGTTCAGTTAACTTGCAATAATTGTAATACATTCATTTGACTGTCTGTAATTTGTGTTTTTATGACTGACTGAATGAATAAAGACCTTGAATATAATATCCAATTAACAATGAAAAAAATTTACTACATGTAACAAATTAATTACTTTGTTTACATGTTTAATCTTCTGATTTTTCCTTTCACACATAATAAATTTAGTCAGAAAGGAAAACAATTTTGACTAATCGAGTGCACTATTTATATGATTGTTGCTTGCTTTATGATGGTCTGCTTGTAGGAAAACTCGGGCTAGCCTAATGATACTTAAGTATTAGTAATTGCATTGCAGCAGCAGCAAGAATGGTGTTGCCTCTAGCATTCACAATTATAGGCAAACACCACCAGAATTTGCTGTGGGCATATTTTCTGCATGTACACCCTTGCAGTAAGAACTGTTCTAGTGTTAATAACTAACTTTTTTTACCATTGCCAATGTTTAAAAAAATGTCTCAAGGAGTACACAGGTGTGTGCTGTGAACAACACAGGATGTCTTAAAAGATTTCGACGAGCCCGTTTTTCTCTTAAGCGAAGGTGTTCCCAAAAATTTATGGAAATGTTCATGTTTAAGCAATACCAAAACCTGTTTGCAACTACTTATTTATTGTTAATACTGTATTTGAAAAATGATATCTATGTAAAAGGTATAGTATCTACTCATTTAAGTAATCATTTAAGAGGTTTATGAATTACTTATGATGTTCTACGATCCAGGATGTACATAAGGCATTTTCTCCAAAGATTGCCTCGTATGGGAATCCTTCTTTCCAATCATTTTATATTTGGATGTATGGATACCTGGCCTGCAGTGGCGGCTCTAGGGTATGATTTATGTGGGGGCTAACATGTCCGACTGGGGAGGCTAAGTATTTGTGGCTATAACTATAGCCTAAGGCCCGAGTTGGGGGTGGGTATGGGAAGGTGTCCCCTCCTCCCAAAACGAGATATTTTTTTTTTTAAATTGGGACTTCTAGATGGCCGGAAATGGCTGTGGATAAATGGCTGTGGATGGAAAAACTTTAGCCAATGGGAGGGGGGCTTGACCAGACCGATGGGGGGACTTAAGCCCCCTGCCCCACCGCTGGCGCTGCCACTGCTGGCCAGTTGAGATGTTAATTTCGATTAACACCCTGGAAAGGTGCTTAGGAATGGTTTGTATGTAGCTACTCATTCAGAATTCAAGTAGCTAGGCCTAAGCCTTCAAATAAGGCCTATAAACCATCGCTTCAATGTCCACAAATGAATCCAGAACATCCTTCAGGAGAATATGTGTTATTTTAGTGTTCATGCTCATCCACGCTCGCACCTCATGTTATGGACGGGCAATATAAAGCACCAGCCTAGTAGAAGCTGCAGATGCAAATTGACCCTTATGAGAATAGAAAGTTGTTGAATGAGTTCATGTACACCACTGAGAAAGTCAGCCTAGTTAGGTTGCTTGTCTCCAAATCTCATACATTTGAACAACTGCACTCAAGGCCTTGCATGGAGACTTTGTATAATTCTTTATTATATGATGCTAAAATAAAATTTTTTTGTTTGTGAATGTAATTTGATTTTATATTTGTTATTACACAGATACTACTGCACCAAATGTGACCTGTCCTAATGCCACAAGTCAAGTCACAGATCTAAACCAGCCAACAGCAGTAGTGACCTGGAATCCCCCAGAAGTCAGGGATGATGTTGACACTGGTCTGTCTGCTACTTGTATTCCTCCTTCTGATTCATCATTTAAAGTTGGTTCAACTCTTGTTACTTGTTTTGCTATTGATGATGCTGAAAATAATGGCACCTGTACATTTCAAGTTAATGTTACTGGTAAGACTATTACCTTTGTGGGCTTGTATGCATGCTTGTGATTTTTCCATTGTGTCACTATAATTATTATTATTAATAATAATAATAAATGGACATTTATAATGCTCCGGTTTATTATTATTATTATTAACATTTGCCATCCTGAAATAGAATATTCGGCAGCCATTGCAATAAAAGAAACTTATATATAAACTTGCGAAATGAAAGGATAGGTGTGCACCCCTAGTGGTAATATAAAATGGGCATCACAATCATGTACACAGAAATACCTTAAAGCCGCATTCCCAGCAAAATTTCAGTTGTTAAGAAAAATCTGATTTTCATATATGTTATAAAGATTTATAAATATAATACAAAATTGCTAGTTTAACTGAATTTAGACATTTCTAAACATGAAAAAAATGTAAAATACAGTAAGAATAAAATTTGGTTTTTTGTGTTCCACACAAAAAGTAAATGTGGTTAAACTTTTATGTTTGATTTTGTGATAGGTCTGCGAAGAAATGTAGTAGGCACCGGAAACATTACCCTATCCAACACTGCTAAGCTAGGCCTAGCCTTACCTCAATTTAGGTTCTGTTATCACACATAAACTTGGGTGACGTGATATTTTCTGTTGCTAGTATTTACACTTGTGAAGTGTAATATTTCATAGGAATTATTTCAAATCTGTTAAAAAATGATTCTGACTGAGATTTTGACAATTGAACAAACATCTCACGCCTACTCAATCGACTGCAGTGTGTGAGATGCGAAGTACAAAAACTAATTTCATTAGAGAGGGTGCACTTTATTGACTGTATAAAGTATACATAAATGCGAGAGCATTCCAGCGGATGCAATCTACAACCTCTGAATTTGTCTGGTACTGAAAAATTCGTTGAGAAAATGGTAATCTCCTATGAGAAATAGTCTGTATTTTTTTTTTTATTCTTTTGCGTAAAACTAAAAGTTATGCCAATATTTTTCCATTGTTTATAATAATTAGAGTAATGCATATGCATTTTTTCTAAGAAAATTCTTTTTTAGTGAAATTTTGCCAAGAATTGGGCTTTAACATCAAGTAGCTGAGCTTCTTTAACTGCCACTAAGAATAAGCCTATGGCTCTAATGCCGTAATTTTATTGTACCCTGTCCAGGTGGGAGATTGAGAATAACCTTTTTAGTGAAAGTGAATCCTTAGTGACTGGCACACACTTTGAAAACAGTTTATGTAAAGGACAATTCCACCAATTTTATGTAATTTGAGGACTGATTTAGCATACTCAGTTACATACTAGGCCACATTTGAAATTACGAATCTCATTCGTGTTCATTACGTAGGTGCTCTAAACTAAATTTGTGACTAACCCATTTTCTCTCTTTTGTCCTACCGCCTTGAAAGCGAAGTGTTCACGCGCCAGTGCATTAGGCTTATTAGATAGCCCACATGTCTTTGACAATTCGGGGTCAAACAATATGGTCTTGGTAAACATACGTAGTATATGTCTTTTTTTTAACCAGGACTATGATTACAACTTCTTTGTCAACAAGAGCCATTTTATAAAAAAAACTCCTGTGCTGTAGGAATAATCCTAATCATATGCAATACTCTACAAGTCCCTGTTGCCAAATTTTGATGCAGCAGTGTACTGTACTTGGAACAGACATATGATATGATCTTAGATAAGTTATACATAATAATATAAAGTCCTTATATAATTGCCTTTTTTGAATAAGCTCAAAGAGCATTTTCAGGAGACGTAAGGCTGGCAATTTTTGGCATTAGATTTTGCCTTTTTATTTTGAGAAATTTGATTATTGATTGATCGATTATTTTATTCTTTATATTATTGTAAAAATGTTTTTTATTTTTATATGAAATTTTTGTCTATTTTGACTGTTTTGATATTTTTATTGTGTCTGTAAATCTGGCAACCCACTCGACAGAGATTTTAATCTCTTCTTGTTAAGCCAGCCTCCTTTTTGTCTGTCTTTTTGGTGTGTTCTTTTTGTAATCTGTTGAGGCGAATAAATGAAATGAAATACCCTCCTTGCATTTGTATAAAATAATATGGAATGATGACTTGGGTAGACGATTAAGTCTACAAGTATAATTACCACTGAGGCCGTATTTGTTCGAACCAAGTGTTCCCAGAATAAAATTAAATGAAACTTCTACATAAGAGTGAAGTGTAGCAGTATCATGCATTTGTGCGTTTAAAACTGCCTAGGCATAGAAAGGTCAAACATTCCGGGTTTCAAAGCAATATAAATTTTTGCATCAAATTAATCTAATAAAGGTAGGCCTGTTATAATTGAAACTCATGAGAACATGCATTTTTGTTTGTTGTTATCAGCCTGCCTAGTGTAGTAGTAGGCCTATTAACTCAATTTCAGGCAGTGGGCTAAACCGTATGTATCCATTATGCATATATTTATAATTTTTTCTTTATTCTCCAACTTTTATTGCCTTATTCATTTAGGTCTACAATTACTTTTTTGCCTACCTGGGCCATTCAATATTATTTTTTTTCAAATACAAGGATAGTAATAATACAAAGAACTAGTCTAGACTTATCTTAATACTATGCATTATAATGGCCTATTGCTAAGATTAGATGAAGCAATACACTTGGCACGTCATCACAAATTTAGTTTAGAGCATCTAAATAATGTGCACAGGATTCATAATTTCAAAAGTGACCTAGTATGTAACTGAGTATGCCAAATTAATCCTCAAAATATATAATATTGGTAAATTACTTTAAATAAACATTTAAATTTTTGAGCACATGTACAATATGCCTATAACTGTGTTGAATGTTATGGAAAAAAATAGACATACTTGATGTGTTTTACTAGGTGGTACTGTACATACAAATTTAGTACATTTGTATGTGTATGATTCTGCACATGACGTTGTAAAATATATTTGTTTTATTGTAACTGTTATACAGTACATTTTGTATTGTAGGCCTAAATGCCTATTTCGTTTAAATGTACATTTATGTCAACATTGGTATACGGTTACTGTGTATATTTATAAGCTAGATTTATTATGTCAGAGAAATTGACTGTTTCTGGTTAGAATGTTAGCTTTTAGGGTTTCTCTGTGTGTTGCAATCATTATATCAATATTTATAATATTAGCTATAACCTGGCCAGAAATTGATTCTTGAGACTGAGCTCAGTATGTGCTGATTAAATATGTCTGAAAGTTAGCTGATCCATATTCATGGTCATGTCAGAAGGGCATGTTAGAAAATGGCGAAGGAAGTTTGACCTGGCCCCATGGATGGGGAACTGAAGACAGTCTCTGTGGTGAAGATAACCCATTAGTCACTGGCAAACAACACAAACACTTCTAGGATTTCAGTTGATATAGTATCTTGTATCAAGCTCAAAAACACAGGCAAATTTAATTGGTTTAAATAACTTTAATAATGCCCAGAAACAACTAGCTAACAGACCATGCAACAATCCAAACAGCAAGGTCTTTGGGTGATAATATAATACTTGCTGCTAATGCATTACTATTTACCAGCTCATTTCTTCTTGTATTCACACAGATAATCAAGTTCCAGAATTAACCTGTCCTGAAGACATCAGTGAAAACACAGATGAAAACCAGCCTATAGCAGTAGTGAGCTGGGATCCCCTAAACGTCATTGACAATGTTGACGATCCTAGTAAATCATCTACTTGTATTCCATCTTCTGGTTCATCATTTAATGTCAGTACAACAAGTGTTACTTGTTCTGCTACTGATGCTGCTGGAAATACTGGCAGCTGTATGTTTCTTGTAAATGTCATAGGTAAGAATGGTAGTATGTGTGCTTGTGATTTTTTTTCTATTGGTCAATTTTCAAATTCTATCTTTAGGTTTTTGAATTCCTTAGTGTACTTTTCTGATGTTTGTTCTTTGTGTTGCTACTACTAGGGAGCTTTCGATTTGTTCCACGATGTGACACTAGAATGGAATCACTCATGCGTGATCGTCCTACCTGGCGTCCTACATTCTCTGCATACATAGATTTGGCCAAATTGTGTTCCAGAATCTACTCGACGAGGTGACCTTAACGTTCTCGCATGCGCAGAAGACTTTTAGTGATGTCATACGTTCTACATCCTACCGTCATCGTGCAATCGAAAGCTTCCTATTGACATTGCCACTGCCACAACTCACAATTTATTAAGTCTCATAACTTAATACCATCAACCTGTAATTCCATTTTGATGGGAATAACATTTTTGAAAATATAAATGACTCTCTGATGCTAATGAATCAATTTGATTCATTCTAACATTGCTTTGATGTAAAGTTTAATAAAGTCATGCCTCATTACCTTTGCACATGCTCAGTACAAAACCTACAGGTTAGGAGATTCTGCTCATTGGGAAAACAATTTTTCAAATTATATTAATAGAAAATATCCGCTTAGTGTGTCTATAGAAGAATTATTTATATTTTTCATGCAAATTATAGTATTGATGTAAATTTTAATAACATTCTTTAATTGCCTTTGCACATGCTCATTTTCAAACAGGGTATAAACCTTTGAATGTTCTTCTCAGTGGAAGACTATGGCTACGCTTGTTAATTTATAGATAAAATCTGCACTGTCCGTCTATATGCTGCTATCGCTTTTAGAAAATAGACATTTTTTTATGCTAAGTATTGGTATTGCTACAGTAATTTACATTTTGAATTGAATGTAGTGTGAAACTTTAGGATTAGAATTTGTGTTTTTGCTGATCATGCTTATGCAAAAGCAGCTCTATCTAATGCTATATTTTGGTAGATAATGAGTTGCCAGTTGTCGCTTGCCCCAGTGACATAACACAACCGACAAATTCCGGCGAAAACTTAGCTACAGTGAATTGGCCAGCGCCAAATGTTACAGACAATGTCGACAGAAATCTACAAGCCACTTGTGATCCAGCATCTGGAGGTCCGGTGGAAACTGGTGGTCCGTTGACAGTAACATGTGAGGCTACTGATACTGCAGGAAATGAAGGCAGTTGTATGTTTACTATTACGGTAGAAGGTTAGTATCGCTATGCTGACTACATTCAATGTATTTTCTACCATTTCTTACTTTATATATATTTAATAAATAAAGCTATCATTTTCATTGTGTTGTTTTGACAACATTGTTAATGGCTTTTACATCATAGCATATATTTTTGCTTAACATCGATTTTACGGGTGTTTCTCCTGATTTTTATAATGCAGTTATTTTCCTTATGTCTGTTTCTTATGAAAAGTATGTTCTTTGAAGTCTGTATACTTAATGTATGTTTTGTTTCTTAGCTTCTTAACAGTTAGCTGACATCATAATCACCTATACAATACATTCTCATAGTTAGAGTGAGCACACACTGTAATACTTGAAATTATGCATTGGCAGATGCATATTTAATATATAAAGCTATCATTCTCATTGTGTTGTTTTGACAACATTGTTAATGGCTTTTGCATCATAGCATATATTTTTGCTTAACATCGATTTTACGGGTGTTTCTCCTGATTTTTATAATGCAGTTATTTTCCTTATGTCTGTTTCTTATGAAAAGTATGTTCTTTGAAGTCTGTATACTTAATGTATGTTTTGTTTCTTAGCTTCTTAGCAGTTAGCTGACATCATAATCACCTATACAATACATTCTCATAGTTAGAGTGAGCACACACTGTAATACTTTAAATTATGCATTGGCAGATCCCTGATTCTTAAAACAGGGCAAATTCTGTAAGGGAATGTCAAAACAAGGCCATCTGGTGCTTTCTCTAAATCTACTAGTTTGTAGCTCTGACTGCACTTCACAAGGCTAATTTAAAGATAGAAGAGTTGG
>NW_022736945.1:351915-355026 GCF_011630105.1 Anneissia japonica | reverse complement strand
TCCTGAAAATCTGTCTGTACCAGCCGAGTTACATGATAATAAGGGGATAGTTGTTTGGCACGACCCTTTTGTCAGTGATAACTCGGGATATGTCACGCTTGGATGTGACCTGAATGTAGGACTGTACCCAGCTAATGTGCCATTCACTGTCACTTGTACTGCAGCTGACCACTCAAGAAACACAGCCATTTGTAGCTTTATGTTTCAGGTCAAAGGTTAGACTTTGCAAAAGAAAGCATGTGCATGAAGCCAGTTGTACATCAGTCACCTTCAGTTGTTATATTGTTGCAAACAGAACATACTCATACTTACTTACTTGTTTACTTGATAGTAAAGACTCAGCTTAACGGTCTTGCTGATGAGCCCCTTGTGCATGGACATTAACGTTCGTAATATGGATTGTAAGGTTTCGGCTGGTTTTTGTGAGCTTTTGCAAGTAAAGTTTTAAACTGATTTATAGATTTAGCAAGTACAACAAAATTTGGTAGCAAGAAAAAGCATGTCTGCGAACCTCAGATCTGAATAAGTAGGCAGAATGCAAAGGCTATGGCCTTGTGTTACTGAATCCATTATTTTCGTAAAAAAGCATTCTTCCGGTAAGTCCTCAAATCGGTTTAAAATCTTAAAAATCTGAATTAAGTCGGCTCTAATGCGGCGATAAGTAAGAGATGGTAGTCCAAGTATGCGGAGACAATCTTGGTATTCAAAATCATGTATGGATGTAATAAGCTTAGTTGCTCTGCGCTGAACATTTTCAATAACTATGACGTCCTTTTTAAATATAGGACTCCATACAGAAAAACCAAGCGAAGTTTTTCTGCATTATCAACAGATTTATTTCTTCTCATTTATGAAGCTATCGTTCGCCCTACACTTAAATATTGACCCCAAACAGCTATTTACCTGTCTCTTATACACATCTAGATGTGTATAAGAGACAGGTACAGTACAGTAAATGGAGTTTATAACTGTCTCTTATACACATCTAGATGTGTATAAGAGACAGGTACTTTGTACTAAGGATTTTTTAAATATTTGTTTGTTTAAATACTTATTCCTACATTATAAATCTATCTCTAAAGAAAAGTAAATAAGAATTTAAAATTATGAAATTGTTATGCTACTGTATATACAATATCAGGTCAGTAAATAATTATCAATTTACACATTTATATACTCCATAGATACTGAAGATCCAACATTGACTTGTCCAAGCAGTGCAACTGTTTCTACTGACACTGGTATGGCCACAAAAAGTGTTGACTATTCTAATGAGATAAGTGCAGCTGATAACTCTGGGAATCCTACTATATCACCTGATCCTTCAACTACATTTCCAGCAGTTCTTGGGATTGGAGACATGACTTACACCTTTACAGCTATGGACTCTTCCGGAAATACCGATACCTGTACCTTTACAATAACAGTTGAAGGTTAGTTATGATCCGGACCTTTTGTAGATTTTTATTCTTAATATCTTTTAAATTTAATGTTGTTTTTATTCAAGGTTTTTATATTATTTTTGTGGGAGGGCCCTTTTGCTTCAGGTAATGCTGTTAGGGCTACTTTCAGGAAGTAGTTTTAAATAAATAAATTTAAAAATTTGAAAGACGATTTAAAATTATAAATTGTGCATATATTTAGTTAAAACACTATATATTGTACTTTGTACTAAGGATTTTTTAAATATTTGTTTGTTTAAATACTTATTCCTACATTATAAATCTATCTCTAAAGAAAAATAAATAAGAATTTAAAATTATGAAATTGTTATGCTACTGTATATACAATATCAGGTCAGTAAATAATTATCAATTTACACATTTATCTACTCCATAGATACTGAAGATCCAACATTGACTTGTCCAAGGAGTGAAACTGTTTCTACTGACACTGGTATGGCCACAAAGACAGTTGACTATTCTAATGAGATAAGTGCAGCTGATAACTCTGGGAATCCTACTATATTACCTGATCCTTCAACTACATTTCCAGCAGTTCTTGGGATTGGAGACATGACTTACACCTTTACGGCTACGGACTCTTCCGGAAATACCGATAGCTGTACCTTTACAATAACAGTTGAAGGTTAGTTGTTAATAATGTACAAGGTAGTGTACATAGTCAGCCCTTTGAGAATTCGCTATATAAATGTAACTACATTGCATTACATATTATTATATATTATATTTATATTATATATATATGTATGAATGTACATACGTATGTATGTATATATATGTACAAGCGTGGAATTTTACCGTGGCCATTGCCGACGGTGCCCTCCCAGTTGGCCTTGGTGCCCCTGTAAATGAAGCACGATGACAGCCACTACTTACCTGCCCTTTTGCAGACTTGGCCTCGGTGCCCTCACGACACTTAATATAAATCGTTTGACACGTAAAATAAGTTTAAATATGGATGTTCAAATCTTGAAAGAAAACATGAAAGCCAAAAAATATAGGTCATCTAGGCTAGCCTAGGCCTAGATAAGGTTGCAGTGACAGAACATGGGAGAATTACCATGTGTGTTGATACAAACTGTTTTTGCGGTTACCGTTGTGTGCGCATGCATCTGACTTGAGCGGTAATTGCAGTATATATTACCAATATACCTCTATGGTATTATAATATTACGTACGTTTTCAATGCTTGGAATTGAAGTTGTAAACATGTGCTTGCTGTGCAGCTAGCTTTGGGCGGTCTGATGTCATCGAAATTAACCTAATTGGTTGACAGTCTGCTAATCTAGTTGATGATGGCCAGTTTAAAGGTGTGACCTCCTCTCCGATGACGACGCACTGAGCAACAACTTCTTGAACTTTGACTGTTTTGTTTACGATCGTCGATCGCCTGCAGAAAACTAAAAGTATATTCCAACATTGAATCGATAATTAATAGATAATACTCCAAACAATGTCATTTTACCATTGACAACGATGGCTTGGCTAGGCGTAGCTTGGCTTGGCCTAGCTTGGTTTGGCCTTTACCTAGCCTGGCTACGAATCAAGGCACTGATCGCGAGATTAGTACTGAGGCTATATCTGATATATTTTTTTTTTGTTTTATTTATTCATTCTGAAGTAATTATAAGTAAAAACATTCAAGTAC
>NW_022736945.1:317229-351801 GCF_011630105.1 Anneissia japonica | reverse complement strand
ATATATATATATATATTTATATATATATATATTTATATATATATATATATATATTATGTTTCAATTTATCAAGTTTTTGAACATACATTATGAATATTTTTGGCTCATTTCATTCACTTTCATAAGTACTGGTCAACAACTTTTAATGTAGGCATTACTCTTTAGATAAGGTATTATTTGAGTCAATAATTAATTGATTACATATGGTGGTCCTATGCTATCAAGTGATGATTTGTTTAAGCCCACAATAAATTCTACCAAAAATGTAAGTTGCCATGTATTTTTCTGTTTCATACAGTACAGTACAGTAAATGGAGTTTATAATGTATCACTGAACTTGTTCTAAATAATATTTTTAAATTAGCGTTATTTATTGCATATTATGCAGTACATTGAAAAGATGTGTCCTAATGGGAAAATCCGAAAATGTATCCAGGCATGAGCGAACCCACTTGCTCAACGCCTAGGACAAGTGTTTTTTACAGTCGGACAACAAGAACCTTAGGGACCACTTGTCCGTGGACAAGCACTTGAATATGCTACTCCACCATGTAATGCCTAATACTTTTACATTACTTGAAAATACACTACACAGCATATTTTATTGATTAATTGGCAGCGCACAAAGAGATATCAACAGAAAACCGACTATGGTTACGCTTGCACCGCACTGCATGCTGCGTTGTTGACCTAATTTTTGGCCTCAAATAATATACTTGAAGTTAGTATTGATTAAATCTACAAACAGATAAAAACGTACGATATGATCCTGTCTCAGTGCAGTGTTTGGCTGAAAACTAGTTTATCACTTGGGAATCAAGCATTCTATGCCTGAGAATGTTTTACTTGCAGTTGTCTTGACTTGGCTTTTAAACACGCAATAAAAAAGCGATTAAAACAAACTCTTGCATACATAGAATAATATCAGTTATGTCTATTTTATTTGAATTTCTCCATATAATACATTTATTAAAATTCTTGCCAATTAAAAAAGAGAAAAACATTTTTGCGAGATCAGTGCATAGCAAATATACTCTACTTTTGTGTTATTTTTTATGATTATTGTGCAATAATATTGGGACAAGTAAAATTATCTTCAGGATAAGTGCATTTTTCAAAGGTACTTGTCCTGGGACAAGTGAAAAAATATGAAATTCCCTCATGCCTGGTATCCTTGGCTTCATAGCTCAGTTGGTAGAGTATCCCTACAGTAATCGGAAGGTCTTTGGCTTGAATTCCAATGGGGAACACACATTTTTCACATACAGTACTTATCATCTAAATAATGTTGTGTTAATATACATTGTTCAACTGAACTTGACAGCCAAAAACATTTGAAATTAACATGCCCAATTTTCTTTCCACATGCTACTAGTAGTGCAATAAGAAATTCTGCCATGTGGAAAACAACTTTTTTTATTTCAGTTATATTAGATTTATTTATTGGGGTCCCAAATTGTCCACAAGTTGTAGGAGACTTCGGGAAATTGGCATGGTCTCTTGCAATCCCACAAACAAACAAACATCTAAACTAACCTGTCTTCTACAAATTCATATTTTTACTACGAAAATCAATTATTTCCCTTCGTCAACTTGCGGTACCTATCACC
This sequence comes from Anneissia japonica, assembly GCF_011630105.1. NCBI lineage: Eukaryota > Metazoa > Echinodermata > Crinoidea > Comatulida > Comatulidae > Anneissia > Anneissia japonica. Next base: position 350,191 of record NW_022736945.1, on the reverse strand, counting down.
ACAAGCAGCAAAATACGATTAGATGTGTTGAGAAACCTCATAATCGCTTCTGCTTAATTAAGGCATCCATATAGAAAATACACACTTTTTCCTTCTTCATCTTTGCTATGCAAATTTTTTTTGCTCAAATATTGGACATTTCGAATCTATAAATATACTAATTATAGGATTAGAAAAAATGTTTTGTTTTATGCTAGTGTAAACGCAACTCTAATGCTATATTTTGGTAGATAATGAGATACTGGTGATAATGCAGTCAAAGGATCCTGGTAAGGCTGTTACTATTGTGACTTGGAAAGCACTAAATGTTACAGACAATGTTAAAAGTGTTCTAAACACCACTTGTAATCCAGAATCTGGAGGACCTGTGGATACTTGTCCATTTACAGTAAAATGTTGGCTTTACCACTTGTGATCCCTGTCTGCTTAAAGCATCCACGTAAAAAATAAACACTTTTTCTTGCATATTTTCTATGAATATTTTTATATCTCAGATATTTGAACATTTTATTCTATAAATATGTAAATTATTGAATTTCGAAGTTTGTCCTTGCTGGACATGCTTGTGTAAACACAGCTTTGTCTAATGCTATATTTTGGTAGATAATGAGGATCCAGTAGTCACTTGCCCTAGCGATATAACACAACAGACAGATTACAGGGAAAAATTTGCTACTGTGAATTGGGAAGCACCAAATGTTGCAGACAATGTTGACCATAATCTACAAGCCCCTTGTCAACCTGCATCTGGGTTTAAAGTGGAAGTTGGTACATTTACAGTAAATTGCATGGCTACAGATACTGCAGGAAATAATGGCAGTTGTATGTTTATTATTACTGTGGAAGGTGAGTTTCGCTATGGTGACTACATTTAATGTATTTTCTACCATTTCTTATTTTATGTAATTTTTATATTTAAATCATATATCTTGAAAGCTATTTAATTTTCACTGTATTTTCTCAACTGCTTTGTTAATGGCTTTTTGCATCATATTAATAATTGTAGCATATTTCTTTGCCTACAGATTCTTTTTTTAATAGTATTATTATTCTAATGTCTGTTTCTGTAACATTATGTATGTTTGTTTTTCGGGAAAGATATGTTGCTTTGTATTCAAATCGTTAAAGTGACCATGTATAAATGATGCATTGGCTGAGCTATTTGTTTGTTTGTTTGTTTGTTTATTCGGAACTCAAAAATTCACAAAGAACAAAGAACAATGATAAAGTACCAGGATAACCCATAAAGCTGAAAAACAGCTTAATTCCAATGGGGTCCCATAAACAATCAAGTAAATTCATTAAAAAAAAACAAAAAAAAACAAACAAATCATGGTTTATGCACATTTCCAAGGTGAATCTTTACCGCACGTTTAAATTTGTTTAGTTTGTTAATACACTTAATGTTTGATGGTAGACCATTCCAGTCTTTGATAGTATTGTAATAAAACGTTTTCGAAGCTAGGCCTTTAATATTTGGAATTACAAAATTGTCATTGGAAATTCTAGTTCTATAACAATGTTGTTGAGAAATCTTTATAAAATTATCAGCTAAATAAGGAGCATCCATATTATTGAAAATTTTAAAAGCATGAACCAGCCTAAGAAATTTAACCCTATCACTTATATTAAGATATCCAAGTAAGGAAAGTTCTTTCTGTCCGATATGTGCTCTTGGGGCGAGGTCCAGAATAAACCTTACGATCTTATTTTGAGTTACTTGTAGTTTATTTTTTAGAGAAACATTTATCATTATATGATTTATAAAACAGGGCTGTTGTCAGCAATCTCAAAACGCATTTAATAAATTTGTAACCCAATTCCTGTAAGTGACTGTGTATGTTGAAACATAGTAATCATGGTGTGCCAGTGGGGTGAATAGGGTGGCCAGCCACCTCCTTCAGTTACCATGAAAAAAAAAATGCTCACTTTTCCTGTGTGTGTACATATTACGTATAGTAGGCTACTTTGGTAAAACATACATTATTTTAAGTTTAACTTCTTTTCAGATGCCATCTAAGAACGTCTAGCTGTCTACTAATTCCAAAAAAATCTCAAATTCAAGGGCACCTCACATTATCCCCCCCCCCATTGGTAAATCCTAGGTCCTCCACTGCTGTGCGTCTCTTCTAATTATGCTATGTTGAGGACGTACTTCATAAGGCTAATAAAAAGATTGTGTTAGATTGATTAAAAACAATTTTAAGATCAAATTTACTATCAAATATAAAAGGTAAAAACACATTACTTTACAGATAGGGAACCACCAATGATAATCTGTCCTGAAAATCTGTCTGTACCAGCCGAGTTACATGATAATAAGGGGATAGTTGTTTGGCACGACCCTTTTGTCAGTGATAACTCGGGATATGTCACGCTTGGATGTGACCTGAATGTAGGACTGTACCCAGCTAATGTGCCATTCACTGTCACTTGTACTGCAGCTGACCACTCAAGAAACACAGCCATTTGTAGCTTTATGTTTCAGGTCAAAGGTTAGACTTTGCAAAAGAAAGCATGTGCATGAAGCCAGTTGTACATCAGTCACCTTCAGTTGTTATATTGTTGCAAACAGAACATACTCATACTTACTTACTTGTTTACTTGATAGTAAAGACTCAGCTTAACGGTCTTGCTGATGAGCCCCTTGTGCATGGACATTAACGTTCGTAATATGGATTGTAAGGTTTCGGCTGGTTTTTGTGAGCTTTTGCAAGTAAAGTTTTAAACTGATTTATAGATTTAGCAAGTACAACAAAATTTGGTAGCAAGAAAAAGCATGTCTGCGAACCTCAGATCTGAATAAGTAGGCAGAATGCAAAGGCTATGGCCTTGTGTTACTGAATCCATTATTTTCGTAAAAAAGCATTCTTCCGGTAAGTCCTCAAATCGGTTTAAAATCTTAAAAATCTGAATTAAGTCGGCTCTAATGCGGCGATAAGTAAGAGATGGTAGTCCAAGTATGCGGAGACAATCTTGGTATTCAAAATCATGTATGGATGTAATAAGCTTAGTTGCTCTGCGCTGAACATTTTCAATAACTATGACGTCCTTTTTAAATATAGGACTCCATACAGAAAAACCAAGCGAAGTTTTTCTGCATTATCAACAGATTTATTTCTTCTCATTTATGAAGCTATCGTTCGCCCTACACTTAAATATTGACCCCAAACAGCTATTTACTTTCTTAGAAATTTCTGCCACATGTTCTCTAAATGTTAAACGAGAATCGCAGATTATTCCCAAGTCTTTTTCACTTTGTACACATTGGATTGGATCAGAAGAGTCCTGATTGAGGAAATATGAATGGCCTGCATTTTTTTGTCCTAGGTGCATAACTTTACATTTCAGTTCATTAAAAGGCATTTGCCATAATAAGCTCCAGTCATTAATTTGAAAAGGTCTTCTTGTAAAAGATTATCATCCTCTGCATTATCAACAACACGATAAATTTTTGTATCGTCTGCAAACATCATCAGATTACTGAGCACTATATCAGGCAGGTCATTGACAAAGATTATAAACAGAATCGGCACAAGGACCGATCCCTGTGGAATACCACATTTCCTTGATGCTAGAAGAAATTGCTCCATTAACTCTGACACGCTGAGAATGATTGGACTGGTGTTCTCTGATCCCTAAATTGACAACATCCCCTTATGCCTTATGCATGTAACTTAAGTAAAAGCCTTTCATGAGGAACGCAGTCTACATTGTGTTTATTATCCAATTGCTGGGTCCAATCTTCTAAAACATTCAGCAACTGTGTTGTGCAAGAGCGGTTATTTTAAAAACCATGTTGTTCATTACACAAAAGCCCATGAATTTTCATGTGTAACAAAAAGTGTCACAAATAAATTTCTCAAAAATCTTTTGAATAGCAGAATAACAATTACTTCCTTCCATACATCTGGAACAGCCTGGAAAACTAACATAAGAGGTGCTGCAATAACACCAGCACTTTCTTCAAGTATGTATATCATCTGGACCTTCTGATTTTGTAATATCGAGTTTAGATAGGTTTGGATTCTTGGAATTTAATGGAAGCTATTGGTTCAACAGGTTTTGGCTCAAAAGTTGGTATGCAATTTAACTTCTCATTCACAAATACAGAGCTGAAAAAATTTCGCCATCATTTTGAACAAGCGTACTATCTTGCTTTGCCAATAAAGGAACCTCGCTAGTAGCCTTTGCTGCCTCTTTATATAGTTCCAAAAACTTCTGGACCCTCCCAGTTGATAAGTGGGTAGATGAAGTCCCCAATGCATGTAAAAGGTATTAGTAGTCTGACCTCCTTTAGAAGATCCACTAAATGCTGATTATTTTCTGCCTCATCACCATCACTTTGGTAAATACATCTTAAAGTTGGTTCTTGGAATGTCAGAACACTTTATCAGACTGGAAAGACTGCACAAGTTACAAAAGTAAGAGCAAGGTATATACTAGAATTAAGCAAATGCAGATGGAATGGTACAGGAAGCATCACTATTCTATCAGGGGAAACTATTTATTACTCTGGAAGGGCAGATGACAACCACAAAGAAGGTGTCACTATCATGATAGAAAAAAAACACACAAATCACTAATTGATTGGGAAGGATACATCAACGAATTACCAGAGCCAGATTCAAGTAAGAGTACAGAAACTTAACTATCATCCAGGTATACGCACCAAGAAACGAACATTCAGATGAAGATAAGGACAACTTCTACAATCAGTTGCAGGGCATTTTAAACAAGGTGCACAAACATGATGTAATCCTTCTGATGGGAGACTTGATGCCAAAGTTAGTAAGCAGAGAGACTACCCAGACTGCATGGGAAATGAATGCATTGGGACCAAAAATGAGAATGGTCAGAGACTGATTGATTTTGCTTTAGAAAACAGACTACTAATTTTAGGAACAATGTTTCAACACAAAAACATCCACAAAACTACTTGGTGCTCTCCAAATGGAAGAATTAAAAATCGGATGGACCATGTTTTAATAAACAAGAAATGGAGGACAACCTTACAGGACACATGCTCATGCAGAGGAGCTGATGTTGGCAGTGATCACACCCTTGTCATAGCAAAACTAAAACTGAAACTAAGAAGAAACCAAAAGAAAAGAGAATCACCATTATTTGATGTTAGTAGACTGAGGGAAAAAGGTTTGCTGTCAGTGTAAGCAACAGGTTCGAAGCAAGTCAGAACATATCTGATGAAGAGGAAAATTTGAATGAGATAGATAGAAAGATAATTCAAGCTTTCATAGACACCAGTAAATAACTGCTTGGACCCAAGGAAATACCAGGCAGCTTATTGAAGAAAGACGACAATTTAAAAAATAACTATTAAATGGTTAAAAGACTGAAATACAAGGGCCACCAGCATAGAATACTCTAGAAAAGACAAAGAGGTAAAGAGAAGCACTAGAAAAGATAAAAATAACTATCTTGAAAATAAAGCACTTGATACAGAGATTGCAGCAAAACAAGGAGACCTTAGAACACTATACAAAATAACAAAAGAGCTAGGAAACAATGGGAAACCAAATACAACAAACATCAAAGACAAAGAAGGAAAAATAATAACCAATCGAACCAGCAAATTAAAAGGTGGGCAGAATATTTTAGCACAACTCTGAACAAGGAAAAGCCAAATATTTTACCAGAACTCAACATAATGCATTTAAAATGAACACTGGAAAAATCACAAAATTGGAGATCATCAAAGCTATGAAGAAGATGAGAAGCAACAAAGACCCTGGTTTCAATAACGTTACACTTTAAATGCTAAAAGCAGATGTTGACACATCAGCCAATATATTACTCAATACATTCAACAATGTTTGGAAGGAGGAACACATTCCAGACACATGGAAATCTGGTGTCATCATTAAGCTACCCAAAAAAGGAGACCTTTCTGAGTGCTCAAACCGGAGAGGTATTACCATGCTCTCAATACCTGGAAAGATCTTTAGCTGTGTTATCTTGGAAAGGATGAAAAAGGAATTAGAAAGAACACTAAGAAATCTAGAAATAGACAAAAAGAAAACAAAAATCTTGGAAGATAAATGCAAAAAAAGATGATCAAATTATAACTGGAAATGACAGAATTGATGAAGTTCGGGATTTTTGTTGGCTTGGAAGCAATATGGCACAAAATGGCAGTATTGAAAGAGAAATACAAATCAGAATTGGAAAAGTTAGCACAGCCTTTAACATGTTAAAGAATGTATGGAAGAAGAAAAAAATCACACTCAACACAAAAATGAAAATCTACAAGACTAATATACGTACTGTTCCTCTGTATGGTGCAGAATCCTTTAACTTAATGCAAAAAGGAAAATTACTGAGAAGAATCGCTCACATATTTTGGCCTGAAGTCATATCAAACAGAGAACTATGGAACAAGCTGAGCATCAATAACATTACCCTCAAGGTCAAACATAAATGTGGAACTGGATAGGCCACATTCTCAGACTGGAAAAAAAGGGACATGCAAAACTGGTTTTAAAATGGCAACCTGATGGAAAAAGAAGCAGAGGAAGACCGAAATCAACATGAAGGAGTATGGTGGAACATGAGGTAGAGTAAAATAGACACGGAAGGAGCTAAACTGGCTGGCAAAAGACCGTCCCAGTTGGAGGATATTTGTACCAGTGCACAAAGAGGAGTAAGTAGGTTAACGTAAATGACAACTCCACATGGACCCCTACGATTTGGAAAAAATACTTGATAACTATCGATCTTTAATTCCACATCTTTAACCAGGTAAAGACAATTTTTAGGATATATTTCATTTACAGCAATAATATGTGGCCGCAACAAAGTGATTCTAGCCCTTAGTTCATTAATTTTCGTAGTAATAACATCACAGTTTGTATAAAAAAATAAATTAATTACCGGTGCAAGTCAACTGGATTAGAGATTGAAAAATTATCAGAAAAACTTCTTCTGTAAAAGAATCAACTAAAGTCTCTTCTGAAAGAAATAATATAAAACAAAATTAGAATCATTCCTTCTTCTCTTTTAATTTCTACTTTATCTTACTGATGGCAAACTTCTTTGGCTTTTATATTTTCAAGCCAAAACATCCTTGCTTCATCCCTCTCTTTCAGAGTTGTATCTTTTTTTATATTAAATATTTTTAGTTTTTTAGCTGTATTGAGGCTTATGCGAACGTTGTCTTTTGCAAGCCTGATTCTAATTGGTCTTGGAGTTGGTCTCACAGCATCCTTATCCTTTTGACTACAACAGTGAATGAAGACAATATCACAAAGTGGAAGGCCTAAAGTAATACTAATAAACTTACTAAATTTATCTGTATCATGCTCAATTCTTTCTTCTGGTTTAATAGAATCTGTTTCAGGGATGTCACAGAGAATAACATTATCTTGTTTGCTTTCTCAAAGTTTCAGCTCCTTCAAATCCTCTTTCAAATTATTTACATCTGATTCTAACCTGAATTGTTCAGATTTAACCTTCTCTACTGTGAACAGATTATTACCTTCAATTTCCTGCTTCATCCCTGACAGTTCTCCCTTTACTTCGTCAATTTGTGTATTTACTCCCCGGATCTGACTATTCATTAACTTTTGTAGGCCTTCAATTAAAGTGAGGATAGCCAGAGTATCGGTATTTGTTGCCACAGAACTGCCACTTCTGCTCCCCATAGCCGACTCCTTCGTTGATTTCAGCCATAATGGGGCTAACAAAAACAGACACAAAACACTTCTTCCACTTATCCCAGACACTAAATTTTCAATCCAAAGTTGAGACAAAACTTAATAAACGCTCCATAGGATAGAATTATCACAATAATTATCAACTAACGTTAAAAATTACTCGCAATTTTACTCACAAAAACCCACGAAACACTGCCCTCTATCTATGGTACATTACATGGTACATTGTAATAGATAACAAGCACACATCGATAACAATGAAAGTTTAATAATAATGTTTGGAATATCAGTTTGGAATACTCTATTTCATACATTTTGTGTACCTTTTTACTATGTATTTTTGATTGTATTTTAAATTTCAGCCCCTTGCTGCCAAAAAATATGCATGAATGAGGCTTTCTTCTGTATGAATACAATCATAGAATGCAGAACCCTATATTTTATTATTGACCTTAAATCTGTGATGATGTATAAAATTCAGTAATAGATAAAAATGCGTACAGTAGTTTGTGTGATCACAGATCTTGATGAGGCCCACATTCATAATTGACAAAAAGTATATTTGAGGTAAGGCATTCAATGTAAATAAGATGTGGGTACCTATAGATTAATGCATTCAAAAAAATTCCTGTGAACCTCAGGAAATTTGTTAATGCAATAATCTACCATTGTATAACAATTTCTATCTAGTGTATGATTTGCAACTATACTAATTGCTTATTATGTTATTTATTTTAAGTAATACTTTTATTTTTATTTATTTATTTTACTCATTTACTGGCCATATGTTATCCTGACCACATTATTTGAACCCTATTAATTTTCTGTTGTTTAAACTTTAGACAAGGAACCTCCACAACTAAAGTGTCCAAATAACACAGAAGTGGCAACAAATCTAGGTGAAAATGTTGCAACCTATAATGTTTCAGTGACTGCAAATGATAATGTGGATGGTGCTGTGCACACTGTTTGCATGGGCCAACCAGATTATGGTCCTGAGAACAAATTTGGTCTTGGCGACACAACAGTTACTTGCACTGCTATGGACACCAAAAATAATGAGGGGAACTGCAGTTTTATATTGACTGTATCAGGTGAATTGTTGATATTTTAGTTTCTTTGTAAATAACATAATTTTCGGTTATTGTAATTTATTGGCTTGGCTATAATCAATAAGTACAAATCTGACAATCAATTTGTAAAACCTATTGTAGGAAAAATATTACTATGTAATGGAGCCAATTTGAGAACTAAAGGTATATCATCAGCATTGGTAATTAGTAGATGTAGAAAAAAATATAGGTCATTTTTTATTGTCAGTTACAGTGTTTGTTTTTGCTAAGTACCAGTACTTCATTTTCTTGTTAATTTGTTTTGACTCTGACTATTTATTTTTTCTTTGCATTTATATTACTATTTATATTTTATTTATATCATTTCAAATGTTGACATTATCGTTTTATATTTATTTGTTGGTTAGTTTAAGTGTATGTTATTGTTTCATTGTTTATAGCATACTTCTTTTTAATCTTATTTATTTTAAATCAATCTTAAATGTTGGCTTTATTGAGTACGCTTCGCTTAGGTCCTCTCTATTTAACCAGATCGGTGGTTGATTCAAGGGGAGAAAGTCCCCTCCCCCAACCAACCTAATTTTTTTCAAAATTATAAAACAAAAATGGAGAAAAAAAAGAAAATCACATTCCAATTTCTGGCCATCTATCGGTGCCATAATCATAAATTTTCTAGCCTCAGCCCTGACAATGGTAGGGCTGAGGACTTGAGGTAGTCTAGACCTTCCATCTGTGAAAGTCTTTCCCTGTTCCCTCCTCCCCCCCTCCCCCCCCCCCCCCCCCCCCTCTATTTTGATTTCTTGGATCTGCCACTGCAAATCATAATAATAATAATATAATAATAATAACGATTTTTAAAGCGCAAACATCACCACCAAAAATAGTTGCTCAAGGCGCAGTGTCAAAACAACAGGAAGAGAACAAACAGATCACAAAGAACAAAGTGAAAACATGTTAATTTCTATTTTAATTTATTAAAGAAAATTAAGCAGCACAAGAAATCAATTATCAAAAATTACCTTGTCAGTTTTCCTGGAATATTTCACATAAAATCTCCCTAAAATGACTTCTTCCAACTTGGAACCCCTGATATCCTCACTACATTCTCTGCTTCAGTTAGTAATTAGCACTGGAACATACCAGACTTCAGCTCCCAAGTTGGATAGACAAGATAGAAGATATATGGCTTCAGAATTAAACTCTTTATCCAAAGGCCAACATCTATAAGTACTGTATAGGCTTTTTGGCTTTCAAAGCTGATTGTTTTTATTAGATAAGTTATTTATTATTTTGCAAAACAAAATTCTAAGCCAAGTACTATTCTACATGCTGTTATAACTAATAGAGATAATAATGAAAATAATAATGAATATATTATATTAAGATTTTATAATAATTTAAAAATGAAAATTATTTAATTATAGTAGTAACAATAACATTAGATTTCAACTTGTCACTGAGGATGAGTTGGTCCGTTTATTAGGCAAAAGGAATCTCTCTGCGTTTAAAAGTATAAATTATGGAAAAATACCGTAGCCAGGATTTTCAAGCAGCGCAGGACAATATCAAGTATGCCTCCCTCTCTCAGGGAGTCAAAGATAAGAAAAACATTCATTTTGACTACGATGGCGTCATCAAAGTGAAAAATGAATTACACATTGTGAAAGGAAATTGTCTCAGAATACTAAAAAAAGTGGGAGACGATCGATGAAGAATAAGCAAGATACGTACAAATGAGTATAAAAATAATGACGACATATATAAAAATTCAGTTCCTTAGAATTCAATGGCAGTATGATGACGTCACAATGTCCGATTAGCCATAATGATCTATAAAATCATATCTACAACTCTTTCAGAATATGTAATAAAAATTGGGGGTTACCGTTCATCTTAAGGAGCTATAACTGAATAAAAATAGGCATGATTTTGAGCATTTTAAAATTTTGACGCACTCGTACGTGCACATCATAGGCTTAGCTAGTGAGCCGTCCGGCCGGATTTTGGACAGCCAACAATTATTTTTGACGGCCACTTTTACAGTGACGGCTTGGACTGCTTGACCTAATCAGCTCGGCCTAGTCTAATTGGGCCTGGTCTACTTTTAGCAAATTCTTTATATTCTTCAAATCTATCGAGTGTTACATTTAAATAAACTAAATCATATTTACGTTAGATAAAACAACATTTATTGATTGAATGTACGTTGTTTTCATACCAATATTCGGTGGGGATTCCTAAAAATGTAAAGCTGGTATTCCACTAGGCAAATTTGTTCGCGCGAATCGCAAGCGTTGGTTTATACACGCATGCGCATTCACATTTCTATCGGGTTTTTGCGAAGTGAAAAAATGCGCAACCATTCAGAGCTCAGGGAGCGAACTGACCCTTTGATTCGCGCAAATAAATTCGTCTAGTGGAAAACCAGCTTCACATTTCTATCGGAGTGTTTGTGAAGCAAAAAAATGTGCAACCAATCAGAGCTCAGGAAGTGAAGCGATGCTCTAATTCGCGGGAATAAATTCGCCTAGTGGAAAACCGGCTTAAGGCTTAACCATTGCCTACCCGTTGAAAAGCTCACTTACAACACATTTCGTGTTAAAAACAATACCCGGCTGGAAAATGGACAGTTCTGAGTTGCCCACAACGCATGCACATGGCTCTGCAAATACAATACTTGAGATTTGGTTCCCTGACATATTGTTGGTGTTCGTTACTCTCTGTTTATAATCAATTCATGAAATATCGTAAAGAAGGTTTGTTGCTAACGTCACAAGTTTAATTTTATTCAACAAAATACCATAGGTCTAGGCCTTCCTCTCGATTCGGAGGACCTAGAGTAGAATTTACACTAGCCTTGGGTGAGAGATGAAGATGCATCTGCATAGCCTAGAAACATTATGTAAGTTGCCGTAGCCGTGCGCAATGTAGGCTATGTCTATAACTGAAAAATCTTTGTGCTACCTAATTAGGGGCGAAGAAAGTCATTGATCGAGTTCACATATCAAGCACCCTGAGCATCTTAAATTAGATGGATATATGTGCTATATAAAACTACACTATTATTATTATTATTATTATTAATGCTCAAAATGGCCTGAAACGTGCTCTAATTTAGTGAAAAAGTGAGCATTTTCAAAATTTGATGCATGCGTATGTGTGCATGCACGGAAAATTAAGATACATGACATTCAACCTTGACCTGAAGTTTATTCAAACTGAATATTATTTAGAAATGACAATTGGTTTAAGGATAATATAATTGATAATGTAAAAATGCAAAATTGCGTGTAGAGAACATCACGCATGACTGATCACATTGAAAACTTTATTGTGACTATTCCAGGCCAAGCCAAATGATTGTAGAAGCGTTATGTTAATAGCTTGTGGCAATTTGGAGATATCGTGCTAACAAAAAATGGAGAGAAAGGTAGAATAAAAAAAAAACCAGATCTCTGACAATAACAAGAGGTAATCTGCTCGAGATGCAGATCACCAAAAGTATAATTTCTAACCATTTCATTTTTCTTATTAATTTAATGTCATTATGAATGTTACATCCTCATTACTCTGATATTGCTTTGTTTATATATATATTTTTTTCTTGACAGATCAAGAATCACCAAAATTTGATTGTGAAGACCAAACATTTAGCCTGTTGTTGACCAAAGGTGAAGCACAAGTAAATTATACCATACCAGAGGCTACAGACAATGTTGATGGTGTGTCTGTTCCATTTTGTTCTCCAGCTAGTGGAACAAATTTTATGCCAGGATCCACTCTAGTAACCTGTGTTGCATCTGATACTTCTAACAACACTGGAAATTGTACCTTCAATGTCATATTATTAGGTAAATATTATTTTTGTATTATTGTATTTAAATCAAAGTTGTATTGATTGTTTATAACCTTTATGCAAGTACTGAAATAATTTCTAATAAGTAAGTGTTGACTTATATGCAGCATTTTGATTTAATACCATACAAACAGCAAAAAAATTCTCCATATATAGGAGAGTAAATAGATATCAGTTTGCATTCATAAATTATGCAAATGAATGAGAAATATTACACATTAAGCCAGTACAGCTGACATCCACAATATCATATTTTTAAAATGTTTGAGGGGACAATATTAATTTATAAATAATGTTTCTTTTTTTTTTTACTCCTCAGAGCTTCAAGGTATTAAAAATTCCATAGCTAATAATGAGTAAAATGTTCAATGATCTCCTAACAGGCTTCTTTACCTTGATGATTTTTTATTGGTTGGGTGTTTTCATTATAAGTTAGCAGTCATTTAGAATTCAAATCTATCAATTTTGTTTGTACATTTTTACTTTCAAATAATTCCAGCATTTCCATGACATATTTTTCATATTTTATTTTGTTGGTGGAAATTTTTGCATGACATTATTTATTCACAATCAAAATTAACAAAAAAAAAAAAAGAAATATTTTGGGTTTTACTTTCTAACTAAGCAAAATATAGAAAAGATAAAAAAAAAACCTCATGTGTTTGTTTTTTGACACATTTGTTTTAGTGAAGCAGGGCAACAACTAATGTTAGAGTAGCTGTGTTATGACCTATCTATCATTGAAGTCAAGCATATAGCACAATTTAATTGTGAGCATGTTCGTACTTATTTTGCTGTATGTTAGTAAGTCACAGAATAGAGAGCTAATTTTAATTTTTATACAGACATACAGTATAGTATGAATTAATTGTAAACAAGTCAATGATTATGGTAATAGGTCATTAGACAACTACTTTTGAATGGATTTAATATAGAATTTAGAAATTCTTTTTTGTAAACCTGGATAAACCGATAAGTGCGAAATGCTCCCAAGCAAGTTGAATTATCCAGATTTCACAGTTATATAGACTAGAAACATCACCATTGAATTGTGTAATTTTTATCAATAATCTTTTGGGCATCATGTTTTTAGCATAAAACACTATACTGTATTTTACTCACTTGATAACAGGATTTAAAAATAGTTTTACAAAAATATTGCATAGGTAACTAGGTATTATCGCTTGTTTTCAATCATGCATGTGCCTAACTTAGTAAAATTATCAGAATGGAATGTGAACTAAAGAACACAATTTAAAACAATTTTTTACTATCATTTTCATGGCTGTCATCAGCATATATCAATCTATTTATTTACTAAAATTCTTATCAGACTGCAAGAATTTGCCACTTACAGAATAGAAGTAAAACTATTTTAAAACATTTCTAATATCAAATTATTTAAACATTTGTAACATAATCAAATTTATTTAAACAAGAGTCACAGTAGACACAAATAATGTTTTATTTGTATAATTATGTACTTAAGTTTTTATTTATCCTCCTTTTTCCGTTTAACACTTGCTGGTCTGTCCTTTCCTATTTCCTTTGGTTGCCATTTTAAGTTGTCTCTTTTCTCTCTTTGTGTACATTATCACAAGTCTACAACCAATCATTTTTTTTTCTTACTATACAATTATGATACGAATACAGATTCTCAAGTTAAAAGAAATAATAAAAATAATTATTTGTTATTTCAGATTGTGACCCAGGTACCTTTGGGCCAACTTGTGTGAATTGCACATGTGTTGACAATAAAGAATGTGTAACAACGTCTGGAGATTGTCAAGATTGTGATGATAAAGATTTTGGGTTTGTGTGTAATTACAGTAAGTATTGCATCATGAATTTGCACTTCTCTCCTCACCCCTTACATCTCATGTACACCACAATTTTCACACAGCAATGAACAGCATCTCTATTGTATCTTATAATCAATCGTGATGTCATCATTTTCATTTCCACATCATTTTCGTATCCCCGAGCTGGGGATCACTTTGATGTAGTGTCCTGATACTGTACCTGTTGTGGCTTTGTGTGCAAATAGCTGAAACAAAACTGCTGTTTACACTGCAAAGAATATTTCATGTCTAGAGGAGGCCCAGCCAAATACATGGAACAAATCTTAGAAACTTTTTACAAACATTGATTTTTCTTTATTCAAGTGGATTTAGCTGTTAATATCACTGCTAGAGGTTTGTCTGTACTTGATGATGTAGTAACACAATATAGAGGAAAAGATGTTGAGCTTGAATGCAATTACAATTTACTGAATATTGATGGGAATTGGAGCAGGAATGGAACAAAAGTAATGGATTTTGAAGGAGACAACACTGGAACGGCAACTTACACCATACGTAATGTGGATTTTAATGTCACTGGTAGTACATACACCTGTACAGTTAATCCATTAAAGTATACTGACAGGATAGGTCCTGTTTTCAAGTCAGTTACTGTTAATGTTGAAGGTAAGTAAACAATTAGGTTGACAAGCTGACTATTACCAAAGATACTAAAAACACAAGATAGAGTTCTCCACAGAAAAAAAACTGCATGGTGAGAATACAAACAATGGGGCGCTGCATACAACTGGATCTAAAAAACTTATGCCAGCATTACACTACTGTGAATACATAACCTTCTTAGAAATCGTTACCATTATCCATAAGATACAACAAGTAGGCATAAATAAATCAAAATAGTAATATGACAGACACCAAAGCGCAGGATCATATGATTGGACTCTGATTAGTGATAACGTTTTCCTCCATTAATGGAAAAAGAAGGGCGCCGTGTGCGTCTGGATATACTTAGCAGCGGAAGGGCGCCCTGTACGTCTGTGGACCAAGTATAGAAATCTTGCATTATAAAAAGAGAAGGGCGCCGCATACATCTGGACCAATTTCCACCTCATTTTTATGCGAGTGCTCTATCTTGTATTTCTAGTAGCTTTGCTATTACAATTAATGGGATTGTCACATGACTTGTTTATAAACTCACAAACACCTGTCAGTGAGACTGAACATATTGATGTGCACATTTTGTGCCACCATTATAATAATAGCAAATTTCCAGTACACAATACAAAAAATGCAATGCAGTTACAGATGTCAAGTAGTGCATTTACTAAAGCAAAATGCTCTAGACTTCAAAACCTTACACAAAGTATTAATATTGAGTGAAATAAATTAATAATACACTTAGTAAATATAATACAACAATAATAAATAGAGCAGTGTCAATGAAGATAAATAATAGTAGAAAAGTTATCTGTTTAGAACCAAACTGGTTTCACATGAAGGTATAATTACACTCTGAAAAACATCTTGCCCTATGGCCATATAATATCAATCATGCATTGTTTCGTTTATACTCAAATACTCAGACTCACTCTTTGTTGATTTATAATAATAATGACGTTTATTTCAAACGACGTTTGAAAACTGCAAACAAATAATAAGAAAGACAATGTTAACTCGCATCAATCGGGAAATACTATAAGGTTAACGCCTACTCAAATTAATTGACATGTTCAGTCAAGCATGACTGTAATGATATGTTGTAGGCTATTCTGACTTTATTGTATTTTCATTTATTGGTATCTTGTTATCTACTGTCTTAAGGCTCATGTGTCCTTACTCTATGTATCATACAATAGAGGGCTCACTCATAATCTTAAGTACCTTCATTACAATACGGCCTAGCAACAAGTACCCGTTCCCAACAGAGCCTCTGCTAGCCATTTTACACTCGCAATAGATCGTAACTAAGTATTACGTTAAAGTACAAATCCGAACATTTTCTATAATAAGGACAACCATTCATACATCTCTCTGGAGTCATTCATATCATATCTAATATTTTCAACAGTACTTGGATATTAACTACAACTTCTCAAACGGTAACAATAAGAATAAATCATCTCTGACAGTTATCACGTCAATTAATATACTGCCATTTACTACACACAGGCCTATAACCTGCCTACCGGCGTATTGTCTCCACATCTCATGTTTTACGCTTGGCCTAATTCTTCTCATACAAATTGTAAATTCCAACTACCGGTAAATTATGTAGGGCCTATTCCAATAATCCATAATATTATTCTCTATATTATTAACATTAACATCATATAATTACTTACATTCTGGTCTCTCAAATCAACAAAACAATCAACGAAATTGAACCTATTCTCAGCTAAACTTTGCAATTCAAGTATGCTCTTGACGTGACTATGTGCAACCTCTTTACAGAGGGCGCACTCCAGTAATTATTTTCATTACTAAATGAAACATGCATTAAAGGATGAATTGTGTAAGTGTGAGCCAACAAAAGATGACAGGTTTTCAGAAAACTTCTTTAATTGCGTGTTTATTATTAAAAGGTTAAATGCTGTGCAAAATAAGAGTATTAGGAAAAATAAGGAAGGGAGAACTCCAAGCACCCAAAATGCAGTATGGGGATATGCCTTCATCGCTGACCAGTAATAAATTAATATGACAATTAATACGACAAGTTGTCAGATACCTGATATAATTGTGTTAACTGCATTACTACTGAAACCATAGTATTAAGGGGGTGAATAAACCTTCTATAGATTTAGATAATGTCAGATATATAACACATGAATCATATTTACATATTAATCAGAATATAGGGTAAACATATATAACAGGTTTTCAGACAACTGTTTTAAATATATTAGCTGCTCTAACTGAAACTGCAGTATTATGAATAAACTTTTTATCCATTTCATATACCAAAGCTTTGACATTCAGATAACATTCATTTCAATAATAATGACAAACTAATATAATAATAACAATACATAAAATTAAACAAAATAACAAAAATCACAAGAAATGAAAAAACATTATTATCATGGGTCCTATTCACTAGGACCCAGTAAAGAAGTAAAAAGGAAGTAAATAAAACAGGACTAAAAAAAAATTGAACTAAACAATAATAATATATGCATACTTTCTTTTCTACTTATAATTTTTTTTTTCAATTTAACTAATTCATATTTCTTCAAATTAAATAAGTAAATGAAATAATTAAAAATATAGATAATTCCATATATAAAGTGTATTTCTTTTCTTTCTTTTCTTTTTTTTTTTATAAACATTAGGCCTATGTATTTTAGCTTTAATTTTGCTCTAAATATTCTTAATACATAGGGTTGAAGTTATTAAACTGTTGTTGTTGTTGACACAGATTGTGTACATAAACCATTTTGACAGTTTTTATCATCATACAGTAAAAACTGACTGTAAACATTTATTAAGCTTTGTCCAGATTATCAAATTGTTTTTTGTCAAAGAACTGTTGTATGCCCATATATAGTCATGATGTGCCTATATATGGTCATGTGATGTGATGTCATCATGACCATATTTAGGCATGTCACATGTATTTGTCAAATAAAATTTGATAGTCTGGACAGGACATTAATATAATCAGTCATCTGGGGCCGTAATTCATTCTCTGCTAACTTAGATTCCAACCAAAACGCATCCTATATTTAACAGTTAACAAGAATTTAATGTCAGTCATTGCATCCACAGACAAGAAATGTGGCATCATTAAATTCTAAATCAAAACCTCTCTCTTATAGAAGTGTTTGAGTGCTAACTCAAACAGTGCTGTATCAATCAGCACATAAAAAATATGAAATAACTTTCAATTACTGCTGGTATTTTATTTTCTATGACAATATTTATGGTCTAGTTATTATGGTGTTTGTGATATATTAACAAATCCCTGGGTTTGAATCCTAGCAAAGGCTAATTTAGGGGGGTTTTTTTTAATTCTAGGTCATATACCTTTATTATCTAGCTTGCTATTTCTGTATTTTTTTATATGCATGTAAAATATAAAATAAAAAAAATTAAATAATAATATGATATAAAAATATAAAGTAATACTAATGCATATACATTTTCTTTTTTTCTACCAGTACCTGCTGAATTTGACACAAGACCTGAAAACAAAAGCGGTATACTACAAGATAACCTAACATTTACCTGCTCAGCAAAAGGGAAACCTGAAGTTAAGATCACCTGGATCTACAATAACGGAACCTCCATTGAACCAATGGAGAAAAAGTATGCTGTTTTTGAAAGTAAAACTGAAGAAAACATGATCATTACAACAAACAGTATACTAGTTGTATATAATATTTCAAGAAGTGACAATGGTATATACAAGTGTCGAGTAGGCAACACTCTAGTTAATGAGGTTGATGCACTTGTTGACGACTTCGAAATAATCGTCCAAGGTAAGTAAGTGCATTCAATTTTTAGATGGCACGCAGCTCTATTCTGTATACTCCTTCAATTTAGAAGCTCTATAAAATTTTGGTCTTTATTATGTAGTGTTCTCAGGTTAATATTTATAATTCAGGTTTATTTTATTTACATCAAAAAATATATGTATACATAAAATCACTCATTTCAGCAAGAGCTGAATTAAGAGCAAAGTTATTAGTAAAAAATTGACTAAAATACTATACATACTTAACTGAAACTACCATTGCCAGATTATAGTGGTATAGCTTAGTTGGGGGCTCTTCCAAATAGAATGACACTGGTTTAATGCAGCAGTCAACATTTTTTCTTTTAATTTTTCTTTCCACATTTCTAAGAATTCACGTGCTAGGTCTTAAATTCCTCGTGACATTTTCTTTTTTCTGGTATTTTATTTTTGATTACATTTTTCTGTCAAATTTTGGCTGTACAGTATTTGTATTTTTTAACCATAAAACAAACAACTAAAATTTGTTATTTTAAATTGCCTGATATTTTTTTTTCTCCAGAAAAACCAGACCCTGTAATAATCAATGATAAAGAATCCCAAGCCACTGCAAAGGCCACAGAAATAACTGTTAAGTGGACTCGAGGAAGTGAAAGAAAAAGTAAAATTCAAAATTGCACTGTTGACTACAAGGAACAAGGTGAAGATATGTTCGATTCTGTAGAAGCTGAAAGTGATGAATCTCACAAACTAGTGGGCCTCACGCCTTACACTGATTATGATATAGAGGTATTCTGTAGTAATAACATTGGAAGAAGTGACAAGGACAAAGTTATTTTAAAAACTGCTGAAGCCGGTAAGTATACATTTATAGCTTTAATAAAACTGTCACAGCTGTTCAAAGAAACTAAAAGCAATTCAATGCCAATGCCTTTAGTGAAATAAATTATTATAATGTCAATGATTATGATGAGGTTTATCAGGATTGTGTTAATAAAAATATAAGTGCTAGGCCCCATATTTCACTGTAAAGTGCAATGAATTAATGACAGAAGATTGTATGCCGGGAACGTAACTTCTGGTTTTGGTCTACTAGACACTGCAACCTATATGCATAGATAATATGTTAACATTTTGTAGTACTCTTACACTGTTAATGTTCACAAAATAGTTTGCAGCTTTTGTTTTTTAGTCACAAACAAGTATCATATGATACATATGATGACAATATTATGTCATAATATCATTATTAACATATTAACCTACACTGCTCATCTAATAAAAGTGCATGTTAACTGAATCAAGATGGATGTGGTTGGAGAGGGTGAAACATTACACTGATCTTAAAAGTTGTATAACACAGTGAAAAAATGCATTTAAAAGGATTCTGTAAATAGAAGTTGAGTAGAAGGCTAAGAAAAATGAGGATGAGTAAAAAAAGATAGAGAATAGGATGAATACTGATAGTGAGAATAGAGGAAGGAGGTAAGAAGAGGAAGAGTGTGAGTGTAAGGTTTGTGGAAAATAAAGGATGCGTAATAATAGAGTGAAAACATAAAGTAAGAAGTATTTCTTCAACCGTCAGTGGGATGTATTTATTGTTAATGTATTTTCTGAGTATGGGTGTGTTATTAAATATGAGGATGAGTAAGAAAATACATAAACTATAGGGTAAGTAGGATTGTGAGAATGGAAGAAGATAGTGAAAATAGAGTAAAGATAGTGAAAATGGAGTATGAGAGTATTAAGAAGGTGCTACAAACACAATCAGGATTAAGACAATTGAGGCTGAGTAGTAGGGTAAAAAATTATTGATATGTGTGAGTGAATATAGAGTTTGAGTAGGATTGTGCAGATAGAGGATAAGTATTAGGATTGTGTATATAGAGGATGTGGAAGCGTTTGGTGCGGAAGCGTTTGGTGCAGCGGCTGAGGCTTGCACCCTTAACCTTGTGGTTGAGGGGTCAAATTTCTAGCTGTGCAAGTGGCTTCGGCCAAGACACCGTGCATCTCCCCCTCCCCCACAGTTAAACTTCCTTGGTATCATTTTGTTCCTACGGGCATATTATAAAACAAAAATATTCATGTTAACAAGAAAAATATAGAGATGCATTATAATGGTCGTTAGTGTTTTATGGTCAATACTTTTTTTGTGAGGGTGGGGTAACATTAATGCCCATAACCTGTGAATTAAAAAGCTTATCAATATTGAAGTTTTGAAACAGGCAGAAATTGACGTAAGTAGAGGTCAAAAGGTCATTGACCTCCACAGAAAAGTTGTAAATTTATTCCCAATTCACTCACAAAACTTCAAAAACTTTTTCATTTTGAATGGCAGACCAATCTATAGGCTAAATGTTGATGCCAACATCATACAAATCCATTGAATAAATCAAGAGCTATGAGCATAGATGTTACCCCCTATCCCAAAAACTGTTTTTAATTACAAATTTCTAGGATCATGAACCTTGTACAATAGTACATAATGCATTTTAATTTTTTTTTTAACTGTGGGGGGCGGGGGGAGGTGCACTGAGCAGGATTGTACATAGATAGAGGATAAGTAAAAAGATGCATGAGATAAATTAAACAAAGTTTTTCCAGAAAGTGCTGGAAAAACTGGAAAAAATAACAAGTGTTTGTGTATACTTAACATATTAATCCTTTTTGCAAATTTGTAGTTGACTAGCTTTTGCCTTGCATATTTCACCCCATTAACTTCTTGCATGGTTGCCTGATTTCATGATATTAAACATTTGGACGTGTTATCCCAAGTAAACATCATGGAAAGCAAATCAAGCTAAGCCAGTTGTTATTTTCCGCATCACATCTGCTTTTTAAAAAAAAAAATTACTAACACCAGATCAGGAATTCGTATGTTTCAAATAAATTTATATGTTTTGTTTTTAGTTCTGCTATGTTATATATATTTTTTTAAGAATCTTAAGAGAAACCTAGAATTATAATTAGTTTGATTTTCTTTGTTTTTAAAATTTTCACATTTCCATAGCACGATTCATTATCTTTCATTTATTTGCGTTTTATTCTGTTACTGTTAACCATTTCTGCCTGTCGTTTTTTTTCTTTATCCATCTTTTCAACTAACTGTTTAATGGTTATATTTAGGCCTATGTATTTTCTGCATAATTTACACTATGTCTCTCGAAACCCTCTCAGAGACTAAAAAATGATAGAAGAAAGTAGTCAAACCCAGGCTTAATTCACTGTAATTCATGCAAACAACTCCAAGTGATGATACACAAGTACGAATATACATACAAATAGGAAAGCCCATAGTGAGTCATGTTGAAGATTATCAGCCCTTGTGTCATCTTGCATTTCTGATGACACTCTACCTAAAATTTACCTTTAATTACCCTTTCAGAATATTAACTTCTGAACTAATATTTAAAAAAATTGCACAACAATACATTGTAGAAAAAATAATTCATATTAACATTCATGTGCAATAATGAGTTATCAGAAATAAAAGTTTGTAACTTAACTACTTCAATTCATTAATTCATTCACTTATTGTCACATCATAATTTTTCATTTGCTGACATAATCATTTAATAATAATAATAATTATAAAACTAATATTTAAAAAAATTGCACAGTAATATATTGTGGAAAAAATAATTCATATCAACATTCATGTACAATAATGAGTTATCAGAAATATAAGTTTGTAATACAATTACTGTGTTACTATTAATATTATCAACTTATTTTCATTTGTAACTTTAATACTTCAATTCATTAATTCATTCATAACATCATAATTTGTCATCGCTGACATAATCGCTTAATAATAACAAGATTTATAAATCGCACATATCCACTGCAGTATTGCAATTATTTATTTATTATTATTATTAATTGCTCAAGACACTAACAAATGTGACAAAACATAAAATAAAATTAATTGATTAAAAGCATATTCTCTGATATTTTGTTACAATAAGTGAATGAATTAATGAATTGAAGTATTAAAATAACAAACATTTCAAGTAATTCTAACATCATTGCAAAAAAAAGGAAATTCTTGAACATACAATATTTGTGGGAAGGGTATGATACATTTGAACACTTCTCATAAGGTTCATATAAGTGGCATAGAACTTAGAAATCCAGGCTTGTTAATAGAAAGTTCTCTTATATGCTTATTTACTATAACAAAAATATCAGAGCATATATGTTTTTAATTCAAATGAAAATTGTGTGTGTTAGTTTCTAGTGCTAGGGTGGAGATTCTAGGCTAGAACAATAATGCTGGCCTATTCAGAGTAAATTAAAGTATAGTAGGCCCATTTAATTAATTAGGCAGATCAAGAACTGTAACATGTATTGGTGCATATTAACAAAATCAACGGTTATATAGCATCTGTTCCGCTATCTTTTAAAAAAGTAATTTTGTTGATTTATTCCTTACTCCTCCAGCTCCTACAGCCCCAGGAAATGTACAGGCAACGTATGTGAATGAGGATAAGATTGAGAATGATTTATGCCGAGTAACCTGGACTGCACCAGCAGAACTGAATGGAGTGATTACAAGCTACACTGTAAGTAAAACAGTAGAACCCCTCCTTTGGGACAGCCTATTCAGGGGACACCCCTATTAAGGAGACACTCTTCCATGAAATGAGGGGAAATATACGCTTTTAACACTACAGCCAACCTTCTGAGTGTGCAAAATGGTCAAGTAACTCCTATTAAGGGGGATAATTTTTTTTCCATTGTATCTCAACAGCAACAGCAGTCTCAAAACTAGATTCGGAATTCGTCATAGACGAATTCGGTGATACGCTGGGACTGACGATAGTTATTTTGAAAGGCATTTAACAAGACATGGAAATTTGTTAATACAATGTCAGTATGTCGACTAAAAAGTGTACAAATTTGTATATTTGATGCGCACGTATGGCATTTTTTTGCACTAAAATGGCTAAGAGAGAATGGAACTATGAAATCAGTGTCAGGATATCATGATATGCAAAAAAACCTAATTTTCAATTTCAAAAAGTGCTGTGCGCGTGAAAATGTGCGTACGCCATGACGGGTGCGGACGGCATTGCACACAAAGTTGAATCTTGATATGTAGTACACTTGTGTCTTTCGGGTTGTATCCACCCTGCTGCCGTTTGTTGGGGTTCGTTATGTAGTGAACATGTAGAATGAGGGTTTAAGTAATGTTAATAAGGTTGAACTATTAGAAATCTTTGCCGCTGGTAGCGTGTCACATAATAACCACCATGTAATCAAAAGAATATTGAAGAAAACCGATTTAAACAAATTTTTTCATTGATAATATACCTGATCTTGTGGACGTAAGTTGGCATTAGAGTCATACCCATTTACCAATTTTATGGTATGTTAGGACCCAATTCCAGCCTGCATCTGCCATGGGTCTTCAATTTATGAAGAATATTATTATGTTTTCGTCACTAAAAACGAGTTAGGTGATTCGCCGGACATCAACCCCAGAAGTGTACTAAAAATGACCTGAAACGTGCTTTAAATTACTGTATTTAAAAGGTGATATTTGATTATAGTTTGCGCACGCATCTTCCCGTGCGCGTACGTGTGTTAAAGTTTTTAACATTCTAAATATCACCTTTTAGATGTAGTAATTTAAAGCACGTTTCAAGTCATTTTCAATACACTTCTGGTCAAGTCGGGCGGATCACCTAACTCGTCCTCAGTGACGAGTTCAAATCTAGTCTTCTTTTTCTTATTCTTCTTTCTTTCTCCCAATTTCTGTTCACACGATCTCAAAATTGCCGCGAGCTACGCACATGCCAACTTCAACGAACATTTGGCATCATCTGAAATAGTCATAACAAGCTTTTTAAGGTTGCCAGTCATGCGTGACGTCATCTACGCACAATTTTGATACTTGTTCGTCGTAACGATACGAATTTTCCCTTCATATGAACTATATAATCAGTGTGATAGCGTGGAAATACAGTCTGCCACCCTCTGTTGGTCTGTCCAATGTATTATTTCTCAGTAATTGAAGATGAAGAGGTCCAAAAATCATTCATTTTGACCATGATGACGTCATCAAAATGAAAATGAAGGACATCATTCCGAAAGAGAATTGTCTCAGCTATAACTTACTCAGAAGATGAAAAACGATTCACTAACAATAAGAAAGATACGCTTAAATAAATATGTTAATAAATGAGGAAATTAAAGGAAAAAGTTTTTAAATTCAGATGGAAAAATGATGACATCACAATTTCCGATCAGCCTTTATGATCTATAAAATCATATCTACAACTCGTGTGCTTTCAGAATATGTAATAAAAAATGGGTGTTACCGATCATTTTAAGGAGCTATAACTGATTGAAAATATGTGTGATTTTGAGCACTTAAATTTTCGACGCACGTGTGCGCGCACGGAAATTTGCGCGCATTACATTCATACTTGACTTGAAGTTTTATGCCAATTGAATATGATTTAGAAATGTCAATTATTTATGATGATATAGGCGATTTCAATGATTTGAGAAAAGAAAGATGAATGGTCAGATAAAAAAATTATGTAAAAAAGGATGACGTCATCAAAATGTAAAAGTCGTGACATTTATGAAAGAGAATTGTCTCAGTTATAATCTTCCTCGAAGTTTGGAGAAAATTGATCAAGGATAAGGAAGATACGCTCAAATGCGCATTTTTTTTAAATGACGTCATCGATAATATTCAGTTTGTTGAATTCAGATGGCAATATGATGACGTCATAATGTCCGATCAGCCATTATGACCTATAAAATCATATCTACAACTTATGTGCTTTCAGAATATATAGTAAAAATTGGGGGTCACCGATCATCCTAAGGAGCTATAACCGATTGAAATAGGCATGATTTTGGCCTATCTCCGCTCTAAAAACGCGCACATGGATTCGTATCTTTTCTGCGCGCATACAGCATTGCTATTGACCCTAAATGACCGAAAAAGATTGGAAATTTGTGAATACAGTGTCAGGAATCTAAAACATGCAAAAAAACCGATAATTCCAGCTTCTGTACGCGCGCGCTTAAAAATGCGCACGCGGGACGAAAAATTCGAAAAATCATGAAATGCTCAATATGACCTAAAACATGCTCTAATTTAGTCAAAAAGTGATTTTTGAGCATTTTAAAATTTTGACGCACGCATACGCACGTACTTTCCTGTGTATGCGCGGATGGTAATGGTGCAGGAAGTTGACACTTGATGTGAAGTATACTTGTGTCAAGTTTCATTGAAAAATACCTGTTAGTAAAGAAGATATTTTCAATGATAGAATTTCACAAAATGGCGCGTAGATGACGTCACGTAAATGTGACGTCATCCACAAAGTCAGGTGCACAACTTCAGATGTAGATCTATATGCTACGTTAGCAAAAAAGATCAAACATGTGCCGTTTTTGAGAAAATCGACCAACAAAAAAGGTGGGAAAGAATAAAAAAAATAAATAAAGTGGAAAAATCTAAACGAAAACAAAGGTGATACGCTCGGAAACATATCACCAATAAGAAAAAAATCATTCAACTTTATATTTTGACACTATTTGAGCAATAAACCAGAATGTTACTGTATGCCCTGAATCATTAGAGGGAACATTAAGCCTACTGCATTTGTTATTTCATATAAATTATAATCCACACCATAACATGCACCCTTAAGTCGTTAAGTTGTTACTCTATTCATGCTTCATCCATCCAATAGAGAGCCCAATATTTAAAAAAAAAAAAGAATTAAAAGAATTGGTCATTAACATTGCATCATCAATTTATAGTGGAAACATTTAAAACTATTGTTTTCATTACATTTCTGCCGATCTTATATTATAAATGAATTGTATTTGCATTACAAATTATTGCGATAAATTAGTTCTAATTCTACTAGAAAACATGACAAAAACCCTCACAAAAACCCTTATTAAGTTGACAATTTCATGTTTTTGTCCCCTGCAAAGACACCCATATTAAGGGGACACTTTCTTAGTCCCTAAGATAACTTCTTAATAGGGGTTCAGCTATATATATGTGGCACTATTTAAGATATTGATGTATCTAAAAGGTACTTTGCAAGTGTTAACACTTCTCATGCACCTAAATATATCAGCATTCCCTTGTTTGCTTGAGATGCCCCAGAGCATTATTTCCATGTTGACCAAGAACCTCCTATTCCTTGATCATCCCCTCCCTAAGTGCCTTCTGTTTGTCTCAGATGCTACTTGATTACCTCTAATTTGCTTCAGAAATGCCTCCCTAACTATTTCCTGTTTGTCTCAGATGCTAATTGAGTATGTCTAATTTGCTTCAGAAGTACCTTCGCTCCTGATCATCCCCTCCCTCCTCTTTGTCTCAGATGCTAATTGAGTATGTCTAATTTGCTTCAGAAGTACCTTCGCTCCTGATCATCCCCTCCTTAACTATCTCCTGTTTGTCTCAGATGCTACTTGAGTACGTCTAATTTGCTTCAGTAATACCTCCTCTCCTGATCTTCCCCTCCCTCCTCTTTGTCTCAGATGCTACTTGAGTATGTCTAATTTGCTTCTGAAGTACCTCCACTATTGATCATCTCGTGTAAGTCTCAAATGGTACTTGAGCACCTCTAGTTTACTTCAGAAGGTACATCCTCCCTAGCTATCTCCTGTTTGTCTCAGATTGTACTTGAGCACCTTGTTTGCTTCAGAAAGTACACCTCCCTTGATCATATCTCCTTCGCTTCATAATCTCCATGAGCACCACGTGTTTGACACAGGTTCACTGAGCGCCTCTTAGAAATAACTCCCCCAATAGTCAAATGACAACGGATATTGTTTATGTGTGCATTTATTCTATCATTTGTTGGTATTAGTATTGTTAGGCATACAGAGTCCTTCTTGTGCACTATAAAAGGTGTCTCTGAAAAAGTAAACCAAGAGGAAAAGAGAAAAAGAAAGCAAATTAAAAAGAAAACCCAAAAGCAGTTCATTATTAAATATTACTATTAACATTATATTATTGATTTTATATTTATTTTCACAGAAACTTAAGAGAAATTAATGATTTTTTTGTCTGATTACAGGCTAATTATACTGTAGCCCCTGTAGGTAATGAAGGGTCTATCGAGGTTAACCGTATGAAAAACCAGGTTGGTGCTGGTGTAACGTTAGATATTGAGGCCAATAAGCCTAATTCAGTGTACAAAATAAAAGTATTTGGTACAACAATAGCAGCTGGACCAGAATCAGAAGCAGCAACATGCACAACAGCTGTAGCAGGTAAATTTTCAATTTTTA
The DNA here is from genome assembly GCF_011630105.1 of Anneissia japonica. Classification (NCBI taxonomy): domain Eukaryota; kingdom Metazoa; phylum Echinodermata; class Crinoidea; order Comatulida; family Comatulidae; genus Anneissia; species Anneissia japonica. The sequence goes on along the minus strand of NW_022736945.1, from coordinate 322,052 downwards.
GGAGTTGAGTCATAAATTAAGTAATGGTCTAGTATTTAGTACACAGCTCCTATAGACAAAATTTAAAATACATTAGAACCCCTATTGGGGGGACACCTTTAGGACCAAAGAAAAGTGTCCCCTTAATAGGAGTACCCCTACTAAGGGGTCACATGTCAAGTTTTGACACATAAAATGTGCATGTTAAAGAATGCAGTACACTCTTTGGAAAGAGTAAGGGATTGTTTCCTGTTGTACTACCCAGTTATCACTAGAGGACCCCACTGAAAATAAGTCTTCTTCAGGGTGTTTACACCAAATAAATATAGGGCATAGACTCTTTATGCTGAGACACAATGGGTAAAAAAAATTATGATAAACAATAACAAATTACTATTGATTGATAGTGTTTTAAGTAACTAAAACAAATTGGAAATCAGTCTTATAAACAAGAGCTCATGTGTTTATAATTTAAGGTCTTATGTTTTATATGAAATATATTTACATGCATTTTTACATGTTTATGGTTTGGATATTTCGTATACGATGTCAGATAAATAATAACAGTATAACAAAAAATAACAATTATTTGCACCAATTCAATATTTTGTTAATGTAATCTTTGAATTTGTTTACTTTTATCTTTAGGGCCAAGCAAAATAGAGACACCTGAACAACCAACCAATCCAGAGGTTAACCATGATTCTTTTAAAATAACACTGGTGGAACCTTCTGCACGGAATGGTTCTATTAGGTAATTATTGCTAAATTCTGTTTCAGATTTGCTGTCTCATATTTAATAATATGGTAAAACTAATTAATAGGGTTCGTCTCCAACCACATCTCATCCCATTTGAGACATGTTGTGGCAAAATGCTAAGTTATATCAAAAATTAAAATTCAAGTTATTGGTATTTTCAGATACCTGAGTATGTGATCTTTAAAATGAGGGGTCATTCATTGAAATTGGACATATCAAGCCTAAGTTATTGGAAAGTGAAAATACAGTACTCTTAGAATCAAGATAAACATGATTTTGAGTAATTGTCTTTCAAAGTTATTTGTGCATACATTGTTTAATAGAATGAACTATCAAAATAACATTAAATAAACAATTTGTTGACCACTTCCAGAACTAATACTTTGGTACATGATTAATAAGACAATAAACTGTTGATCTACAATGAAAAACAAATTTGGATTTTTCGGCAATTATTTGAGCTCCCATATTTTATAGCTCATTTACTCAATACTGGCCTGTGCAACAACTTATTAACCATTTTGCCATGACATGCCTCATTTGTTTGGGTGGCGTCACGGTAATAACCAATAATGAAGTATACTGTACAAGGACAAGAATGAATATGTTTCTTCTACAAGACAAGTTGCAGCCTGTGGGCCTCATGCAGCTCAACAGAAATTTGATGTTCAGTTCACAGTCACTCTCTTAAACCTTCATTCAACAATATTTATATTAATTTGTCCTGGTACATTGCAATAATATTCAAACACATCTTTGATGCACTAGCTCTGCAACTATCAAAATTATAGAAAATCACAATTACTAAATTTACAATACATTGATACAATGAACTTGTACAGACATCAGTTATTAAACAAATATACATATAACAAATATTAAAGTTTATGTATAAGATCTTAGTCAGGCAATTTTATCTGAAAAGTACACCATGTGTGTGTAGCACAAAACTAAATACAGTAGTAGTAAAATGTCTAATCAATCCTACTCTTGAACCTCTTATTTATGTTATATATATGTAATGTTTTTGTTTATATCCATATTTATTTTAGGATGCTATTAGCAACAAGTAAAACAAATGCCATTCACATATTTTATTGATGAAAATAAAGTATTCTTGATTCTTGGTGATGATCTGTATGCATCACATCGACACATGGGAGGCTACTTAAATTAGAGGGTGCTTTCCATTTGCAACGACGTAGAACGTACAATTTAATGACGTCATGTTAATTTAACCACGTATGTCTGAACGTTATGCGAGCAAGATCGTCAGCCTAATTTATGTTCAGGCCAGAATGAAGACTATACTGATTAAACATTGGTGTGACTTAGAAAATTGAAATTGATTCAAAATAAAATGCATGTGACGACAGACACTGATGAGTGAATCTGTCCTACATTCTTATTTTAAGTTCTCAATCAAAAGTTATCTTATATCATTTCTTGCAGTTGCTATGCAGTAATTGTTGTACAGTGGGGAGCTAGTGATGATGTAGAAAATGTGGATCCAGACAGAGAATTCCCAGACTATCAGCTAAAGTCTTACAACGAAGCTAAGAACAAACCATATGTGCCTTACATTGCTATTGCATTTGGAGAGTAAGTTGTTCCTTGGTGGAAATAAAATCGTAAAATAAAATAAGCTAAATAAAGCAGAGAATTCATTCAAATATAAATTATTATTAATAATCTACTATTTTTATTATAATTAATGATTTTATAAGTATTATAATTAATGATTTTATAAGTATCATCATTATTGGGTTTTTGTTGTTAATTTTTTATATTTTCTTAATATAAAATTTATAACAGTTGAACTTGCCTAAGTCAAATCCAAAATGGCTTTGAAAAATGGTGGTGGGGGTGGGGTGCTGCTAGCTCGAAAACGAGGTGATTTGAATCAGGAGGTGATTTTCATTTACTTTAGCGTAATTATATTTCTCTCAACAGTGGCAGTGGTGTATCTAGTGGATGTGCACATGGGGATTACATAAAACTAATTGCGCCCAACCCTGACCCAGTCATGCCCCCATACCACCCACCCAAAAAAACTCTTCACTCTCAAAAGTAGTTATAAGTCACCTCAAATCATCTCATCTTGCAAGCTACCTGTACTTCTCCCCTCATCTAATCATCAACCTTGGGCTCCCCATCAGCTCCACACCCTTCTCCCTCCCCAATGTCAGGAGAAGGGGAGCATTATCCCCTCACAAACACAAATTCAAAATGAATTTTCTGAATTTAAAGATTTTAACATTTTATACTGGAGAAAAATTATTACTCCACGGGGAGCGCAAAAGTAGTAATTATTATACAGTAGTTATTGTGTAAGAAAAACTGCCACCTAGCAGTATGTTTTGATGTTTTATGCCGTAAAACCTCGAATAGAAGCGTGGGCTTCTTTTTTTGCAACTTTTGGATGTGCTTCTTTTCAGGGATACTTTTGCAAAGTAAAGAGTTGGCTTCTTTTCAAAATTAATGCTGTAAATTTTGGGAATTAATACTATAAAACAGTAAATAGGGCCACTGTAACATCAGTCAGTATCATTGAGTGTATTAACCAGCTTTAAATTACCTAAACTACTGCAGAAAGCAATCATGTACAGAAAAAAGTATGTACGGAACAGGGGTGGCGCCAGAGGGGGGGCTGGGGGCTATAGATGGTTGGAATACATCGTGATAGGTGAAACAACCTCGACCATGTCAACGTGGCTGACAGATTTCATGCAAAATTTCGTCGGGGAACAAACAAATAAAAAGAAATATTTACATGTAATATTCGTTTAGGCACCATATCGTTTGTGTTAACTTTTCATCACAACAACAACCACAATAACAATAATAATAATAATAATAATAATAACAATAATAATAATAATAATAATAATAATAATAATAATTCAATGAGACTAATTAAAAATAATTTGTGTTCTGATATGACAAATGCTCATTTAGATAGCCTCATGATGGTTGGAATACATCGTGATAGGTGAAGCAACCTCGACCATGTCAACGTGGTTGACAGATTTCATGCAAAATTTCCAAAATATAGAATTTCACTTTCAAGAATGAGGATTTGAAAATATATTAGATGGTTACATTGCATACTCTTTGTTTCTTGCTTTATTCAAAATGTTTTGGTTTTGGAAGCTGATGTCAACATTAGAAAGCATAGCATATATGAAGTCATATTATAGTAACTCGATGCCTATCAAATAAGTAATAAAAATTCGCCATAATTCATCAAATATCCGTGGCTTCCAGGGGGCGAAGCCCCCTGGACCCGCACCGGGGGGCCCTACGCGGCTCCCTGGCCCTACGCGGCTTCAAGAGTTTCATGGTAAAGGAAATTGAAAAGTCAATCAGTTTACATGATTTCTGTGTATGTAGACAAAGTTTTTTTTTTTAAATTATCAAATAGGTTTCAGAAAGAAATAACCATCGGTAGTGGATGTCAATCAAATTCTAGACAGTGTACATCTGTACCTTACCCACATGTTGGCATTAATGGAAAATTGGAAAGTGAATCAACATACACGGTTTTCATTCGAGCATATGTTAGTGAAGGGGTAAGATTTTTTTCAAAAGTATGTTTCTAAAATAAATACTGTTAAATGTTTAAAGGTAAATCATTCAGAGCTATTAAGGCTCATAAGGGCTGGAACTTCTCCCCAGTTTCTATAAAATTAAATTGTAATTCTCACCCTGGAGTGATACCAGTAGTTTTGATGTAGCAGGGTAGATGGAAGCAATGTAAAATTCCTCTGCTGAAGGTATTGATTAAAACTTTTACCTTAGGTTAATGAACAAAACCCATCTCACACTCCCCTAGCCTGTAGGGTACACTGTTGCTGCATATTAGCAAACGCCACCATTTTACTTGACGTTACTGTCATTTTTGTGTACATAGCCGGTATATTTGCAATACCTGCAAGCATTGAGCCGACCAATATCCTTGTCTTCCAATCAGGTTAAATTTCAAAATTCTTTTCTTTTAAAACTCAGCACAACTCCACTACCAAAGCAACATATTGAGGTAACTTAATCACATTTTGGTCTGAATGATATATATTTAAAAAAA
>NW_022736945.1:312880-317062 GCF_011630105.1 Anneissia japonica | reverse complement strand
TCTATACTTTTTTTAGGTATATTCATCTAGTCCATTGATGGAACCAGTTAAAACAGGAAGTAAGTACAATTTATAATTTCCTCCTACATTTTTAATATTTTTGTTATGCATTGATTCGTCCAAGTTATGGCTTAATTTTTCCATGCTCTCTTGGGTTTATGTTACACCATGGAATCACATCAAAGTAATTGGATGACCAAAAGAGGATTGGCCTATATATTCAAATAATTCTGTTCTTGTAAGGAAAATTGATGTTTAGAAGAATATATCCCTACCAACGTTAATGTATATGTGGTCATGTTGTGATGTCATCATGACCATATTTAGGCATGTAATATGTTTTTGTCTAATCAAATTTGATAGACTAGACAGAGCTTTATGAATAATGTGAATGAAGTGGGCTTATACCCGAGTAGATGCATGGTGATATTATTATTGATAAAACAGTTTCAGGTATTAAATACAGTGTAGTGGCATGGAATAAATTATAAAATTACTAATGTATTTAGGTCAGATTAATTAAGTGCTTTAAAAATTATGTATATAAAGTGCTAAGTTTATAAATTGTAAATATGTACTATACAATTTATTCAATATAGTTTATGAAATAAAAATATCTGAAACTTTGTCTTGTGTTTTATTATCTGTCAAACTACTACATTACAATTCTGCATTTAGATTCTGCAGTTGTTTGATTGCTATGGTTTAATCTTGATTGATAGGTTGTGACATTTGAGATGTAGTTTCTATTATAATTATTTATTATTAAAACAAATATTTCACTCTTGGATAAACATCTGCTTATTGTTTCTACCACTTGTTTCTTTATGGTGTTTTTTTTCGAATTCCACAATTATATAAATGTCCTCCTTTTTTAAATACACACTCTTAACACTCTGACCGCCAAATACGGAGATCTCCGTGTTTGGTAACGCAACGCGTGACCGCCAAACACGGAGATCTCCTTTTATCAGGTTTTTTTAACGGAATCTGTTAGATGGGTTTATTACTGACAATCATTAACAATTTGAACACTATATTCAGTCTGAACCGTAAGTATTTCACTATTTGATTGTTTACATTGAGCGTAGCGGTATATGATGTACTTTCACAAAATTGCAATTATCTCAGCTTCGTTGTGCGAAATTGCATAAATCTCCAAGAAGCGAGTCATTTTCATTTTACTGTTACAGGTTGCAGATTGTGATTAGTATAAACTGTTTGGTACCATTGTAAAAGCTAAGATGTTTGTAGTACTTGTAGTCTTGTAGTATTCATCACATGTCTATCTGATCACATAATGCACTTTCAACGAAGCTCCGAAGTGTTAAAATTTGCTAAAAAGTCTGGCAGTTGCTGATAGTATTTTTTCAAACCCCTGGCGGTCAGAGTGTTAATAGTGTCACTATGGGTGAATTGAATGTATGTGCTTCTCTCAGTAGTAGTGTTATATTTTATTGTATGCTCATAAGGAAAATGCTCCTTTTTTAATTTACTATATATGATCAATCTTGCCAAGTGTATTTATTTTCTTAAAGGGGGCCTTAACATCAGCTGACACCCTGTGCATATATGGGAGGGCCTACCTTCATTAAATACCATTGAAATGAATAAATAAAAATATAGTATATTGTGCTTTATTTAAATAAGCATGTGTACAATTGATTGAGTTGGCAACAATAAAATATAATTACATAGGCCTAATGATTGTTTATCCTTATTATCTTAACAATAGCATTGTGTAGAAGATTGGTTGGATCATTGCCATGTATGTCTATCAATTTCATTGTCATAGCAGACGGTCTGCTTAATTGTTTTGGAATAAATATTATGAATATTCATCATATGCAAACGAGGGTGCAAGTTTGACTGAATGTCCTTGAACATCCTTATGACAATATTTGTGTTTTTTTTTTAATTCTTTGGTTTTAATTCATTATAACCATAGAGTGCAATGTTTTGGGTACTCTTTTTACCCTTCATCCTTGCCTCACTCACAACCCATTTATATCTCTCTTTTGGAATTGGATGGTTTACCATGTTCATTCCACAATTTCTTTTTGATGAACATAAGAAGTTTAGCACTGGATTTGAACATGGGAATGGAAAAATGTATCAACAAGAAAGAAAGTATACTCAGGCCTGTAACCAGGTTCATGGGAAGGGGGTTTCTATAGGCAGGTTGAATTAAGTGTTTAATAAATAAAGTTATGATAAAATACTACTAGAGTAGTAACTTGTCAAAATGGGGGTTAGATCTGTATTATTTTGTTTTTCTCCTGGACATCACAACTGGCAAGATGCCACAAATGGGATGCCAAGTGTCCCTTGGCACAGTAAGTTGGTAATCCATGGTATCCCAAGATACTATTAAACATATATTTTGAATCAATATGATAATTTTAGTTACCTGTAGCATTCATAGATTTGTGTGATAGAGAAAAACATTTGTGTCCTATGTACAGTTTGATAGTTAATAGTTTTATTGTTAAGTTTGCAGATGACTCTGCTGTACTTACACTTCTTAAAGATGGAAATGATGGTCATGGTCCAGTTTTGGATACATTTATTAAATTCTTGCGATGACACAAACTTAAAGTTGAATGTTTCCAAAACAAAGGAAATGATTACCGATTTCCGGCAAAAGAAAGGACACAGTCCTGAAGTCGCACTTTTAAATAACGAGCCAGTTGAGATTGTTAACTCCTACTGGTACCATATTTGAGGAAATCGATAATCATTTCCTTTGTTTTGGAAACATTCAACTTTAAGTTTGTGTCATCGCAAGAATTTAATAAATGTATCCATGAGTTATACGCGCAAGCAACCTCTGCTGAGCAGTACAAATTCTTTGCTTCTCGGATCAGAACTCTTGTTGAAAAACACTTTCCGCTTATCCAAGTTGTTCGCACTAATGTTGACAAAAGCCATGGGTTACAAGTTACTACAAATCCTTGATCTACAGACGTCAAACTGAACTCAAGAAAGGCAACATGATTGAATTCAGGAAACTCGGAAATAAAGTAAACAAAGCCTCTAAAAAACTTAGACGCAGATACTATGAAAAGGAAGTTTCGCAGCTCTACAAGGTTGATGTAAAATCATGGTGGAGTAAGACCAATAGATTATTGAACAAAACTAAGTTAAACAGCCCTCTAAACTACTTGACAAACAGTCTATGTAATGGTAACCAACAAGAATTAGCAGAAAGAGACAGCTCTAAGTGTAAACAAATCCCCAGGGCCTGATAGTATACCCACATGGGTCTTGAAGGACTTTGCCAACATTTTAGCAAAGCCTCTTTGTGCAGTTGCTAACTCCAGTTTACGTGAATCGTTTGTCCCTCACGAATGGATAGCTGCAACTATTGTCCCTATCCCAAAAGTTAATCCTCCCACACTTCTGTATGTGGGAAAATAATTGAAAGTATTATTGGAGAAATGCTTTTAAATGAAATTCAGGACAGGATTGATTTAAATCAGTTCGGCTGTATGAAAGGTGTATCAACAGTTGATGCCCTTATCTCAATAATGTTCAAATGGTTTGAAGCTGCAGACCAAGGTAATGAGACCCGAGTCCTGCTTTTAGACTACAAAAAAGCATTTGACCTTATTGACCATACGATTGTAATTGAAATACTTAACAAATTAAATGTTAGTACAACTTTGGTAAATTGGATTCATGCTTTCCTAAGCCATAGAATGCATAGAGTACGTATTGGCGATCACTTCTCGAGATGGCTAAGTCCGAAGGGAGGTGTGCCTCAGGGGTCCTGGCTCGGGCCAGTTCTTTTCATTATCTTCATTAATGACCTTAAAGTTAATCTTCCTATTGTTAAATACATGGATGACACCATGGTGTCAGAAAAGATTTCTAGTAAAGAACCGAGCACCTTTAAAAATGTCTGTGAGGAAATCTGTAGCTGGTCCACTAGCAACAGAATAAAGATTAATGAAAAGAAAACTAAGGAAATGCTAATTAGCTGTAAACGTGTAAAATCACAACCTCCAATGATTCAGATAAATGGTGTTAATATTGGTAATGTTAGTCAATCTAAATTGCTAGGTGTTACGATCCAGGATGACCTAGGATGGGAAAGCCATATTCAATCTATTGTATCCAAATGTAATACAAGAATCTACTTTTTAAAACAATTACGCAGATGTGGCCTTAATACCCTCA
>NW_022736945.1:297205-306284 GCF_011630105.1 Anneissia japonica | reverse complement strand
ACGCGAGTCAGCGTGACGCCCGATCTTTATATTTCATTAATGAAAATTGTTTAGATATTTATTTGAAAAATATATTATATGAAATAATGTAATCGTTAACGCTTTAATAATATTTGATGTTTGATATTTGAATGTTAAACACAGACACAATGTATACACAGGCTTATAGTACTAGAGTCCAGTTAAAATATGTAAATAATACTCGAAATAATATACTTATATATTTATATAAATATTATGCGTAAATATGTATTTAGTATATTAAATTTAATTTAATGAAAAACAGAAGAAACATATAGGAAGGAAGAAAGAAGAAAAGGAAAAAATATTGGAGAGGCTGAAAATATTTATCGAAAATAAACTTAATACATATTTACGCATAGTATGTAGGCCTATATAAATATATAAATAAGTATATCATTTCGATACATATTTACATGTTTTAACTGGACTCTCAACTAGGCCTGTGTATACATTGTGTCTATATTACTTAACATTATTCAATCTTATTGCTTTATTTAAATATTATCAAATATTATTAAACGTTAATGATTACATTATTTCATATAATGTATTTTTCAAATAAATATCTAAACAATTTCATTATCGAAATATAAACTCTGAAAGTAAATTTACGTAGATTAGATCAATGAAAATGGACATAGCAATCCTTATTATTAATCCTCCATTAACAACAATAACTTTTTCAATCTTCTAATCAAATTTATATAGCCGGAGTTAGTTTCGACGTAGGCAAACCTTGCTAAAAAAGTATACATTCTCCATCAAAAGGCTTTTCCTATGAATGGAATGACTTGTTCAAAGCAGGGGCGGCTCTAGGATATAATTTATGGGGGTGGGCGGCCTAAGATTTCCGACTGGGGGACTAAGTATTTATGGGGATAAGTATTTATGGGAGCAACTACTGAGCTGGGAAGAGTTGGTTATGTTGGTGGGGAGGGTGTGCCCTCCTCCCAAAACGATTTTTTTAAATTGGGTCCACAATTACCTACACCCGTAGGTAATTGTGGACACTTGACCCCCCCAGTGTAATTAATGCTTGTTAGCTAATTATATAATAATCTGATAACCTTGAATTATGCGTGTAATTAAAGACCAATAATAGTTTTTGATAATAAAAAAAAAACTTTGAGGTGTATAACTCAATCCACATTTTTTTAATTTATGAAAATATGCTTAAAGTCCACAATTCCCCACCCTTATCCTATCTCGTAATAATGAGATATTATCTCGTTAATACGAGATATTATCTCGTTATTACGAGATAATATCTCGTAACGAGATAATATCTCGTAATTATGAGATATTATCTCGTAATAACGAGATCATTATCTCGTTATTACGAGATATTATCTTGTAATAACGAGATACTTATCTCGTTATTACGAGATATTATCTCGTAATTACGAGATATTATCTTGTAATTACGAGATATTAACTCGTAATTACGAGATATTATCTCGTAATTACGAGATAAATATCTCGGTATTTTTTTTAGTTGGCAGCAATACGCTTCCATAGTATACACATAGATATAATTTTTAAAAATCTTTGCTTCAATCGATATCAGGCTTCCAAACAGGGAAATACTTGTATGAATTGAAAGTGAGACTTGATTGGTGGATACTATTCAATAACTGAGACTGGGTGGGAAAAGGCTATACAAAAGCCAGTATTGACAGTCTGTGTGAGGGTGGGGCATGGCTAGAAAAGTCAAGCCAGTGGTGTAGTGCAAGCATTTATATGAATCAATACTGTATAGATATGATTGGAGAGGAAGAAATATTGCACTTATCTTAAAAATATCGAATGTAATTATCAATAAAATTGATGCTTTTATAATTTTTGACATGCATTTTTGGTCTAGTTTACTCTTTTGACGATGACCCTTCCTGAGGGCATAGACCGCGCCTCCGAAACCCTGCCCGCCAATTGGCTAATTTTTTTTCGGGTGTGGAAAATTCTTTCTTTTCATGGTGCTTTTGTGAGTTTCGTCGTGTTTTTGGGAAACCCATGGTTGGGGCTGAGGTTTGAAAATTTTGTAAAATTTACACACATCAGATACTCAGAAATAGCACTCAAGTTTTTAAAACGCCAGCCTACTGAAAAGAATCACCCTGGTGGAAGGTTTAACTTTAATTTTGTTTAATTTGTTTAAAATTCAATTTATTATAATCTCCATGGCATGGCATGACAGTTTGTTTTTACGGCATCTGGCAGACCTACAGTATGTTTGTTGTTTTGTTGACGGTTAACTGATAGTCTGGTTTAAGAAGTTGATTTTTATGTTTGGACCGGATATTACGTTCGGAATTAGGAGAGATTCAGATTTTCGGAATACAATACATGTATTATTTTAAGTAGTATAATAACCATGTTTTAAATAACGAAATCGCTGAAGAAATATCATCTTAGCGTTCTCTCTTAGCGTGGGAACGATAGTTTTAACGTGTCATGTACAGGCAATGATCAGAATGTTTGCTTCAAATCTGCCCATGCGTGTCCATACGCATGCCCAGAATGATTTATCTATCTGGGATTTTCAACATGAAGTTGACAGTGTCTGTAAATCTGTACTGAACAGGGTTGCCATTTGGCCTTTTTGTTGGCCAGATTCCTCAAATCTGGCCGTATAAAAATTTGCCTGGCCGTAACTTTTGAAAAGTCATGGCCAAACTATTTGGCCGAATTTGTGAAAAGTTTACATTTCTTTTCAATATAGGCCTAATATAACTTGTTTTGGATATGTTGTTTTTGTTAGCTTAAATTCTATATTTGATTCTAATCATGTACCTTTGTTTGTACTTGCACTGAACACTTAATTTATGATCCCCCTTTAGTCAATTTGATGTAAGAGTTTATTTAAAAGATAACAGTTACATTTAATAATTTAAATTGTTCGGATGAAATATATATTTTTTATGAAGATAATCCTTGTTCAAGCTTAATGAAGACAGTTCAATGCAAGATTGTACCATATTGTGTGTCTTTGTATGTTCCATCCTAGTGGAGGTTCTATCTCTTTTGAATAAAAAAAAATTAAATAAATTAAATACTGTACTTTAATTAGTTTATTATTGCCCACTTGAATTGTATAGGCGTAGGTGCTGCAGTGTTCATGTAGAGCACCATATAAATGCTCGATGTGGTCATTCGGTCCACCGATGGCACCTCCAATTTCAAGCAAGTGTTGCAGAGACTTCTTCGAAGTTACTCTGGAGTTAGGTTGTACTTCAGGTTGTACTTAGAAATGAATTAAGTTATATACAGTAGTTAGGTAACACAAACTGGTGTTAAAACAAACCTATGAAAACTTTTAATAAATACTTTTTATTAAACTTTCTAAATTCGCCTCTGAATGTTATAGTCGCAGTACTTATAGATCAATGTTGCTATCAGAATTATATTCTTCATGATTCTAATCTTAACTTTTTCCTTCATATGTTGGTATTATAATTTATGCCTTAAAGATAGATCTTTTCTACAGATAATAGTAAATTCATGCTCAAAATTAATAGGAAGTCCATTACACTGTCTCTTGTCCTTCTGTGACAGACAAATTTTAGGTAAATGTAAACATACTGTATTTTAGAAACAGAACATTCCCTTTATTTTGAATTTGAACTCCTGCCTCATGGTCTCTGATATCGGAGTCCTGTGTGTATGTGTAGGACGAAACGGATTAAATTCTTTTGTCGCAACTGGTATAAGGCTATTAAATAAAAGTAGATAAAAATAGCTTTGTTGATTTACATGTTACATAAATGGGTTTCTTAAGTATATTTTTAGTTTTTATGCTGTTGTTATTTACTGTTATTCAGTCCTGTTTGAAATTGCCCCAGGTGGGATAAATAAAGAATTTTTTGAATTTCTAGTTCCACACACACCCAAAATTCTACTAAACATCTGTTTTTGAGTCGATAAGAGAATTCTACTCAATATTCATAGATGCGTATGATTTTTTAAGTTTATGATGTATGAGTCTTGAGTGAGATCCTCTGAATATAATGCAGTTTATGTGTGAGAGTTCAGTATTGACATAAAAGAAATTGAGAAAAATGTACTGTGTTGTTTGTATGTTTTGGCATTTTTAAATTTTACGGGTTATACTTACCCTCCTTGAGTTGAAAATTGAATAAAATACACTGTTTTTACGCTTCTTTGACATGTTAAGCCAAATCTTAATTAGACTAGGCGAGGAAATTTACCAACACTACCACCCATAGATCAACTGGTAATGAAAGTTACTAAACTTATTAGGAATGATTTTGTTGCAGTACTCGCTCTTGTTTACGTATATATTTTTTTAAATTTATATTTTCCACAAATATGATATTTGATTAATAATGATATAATTTATTTACTATTTTAAACTTCAGCACCATCAGTACCTGGTAACCTGATAGCGATAGTAATTCTTTGTGTTGTCATCCTGGTCATGCTTCCACCATTCATCTTCTTTTGCAGGTGATTTTTTTTTGTATATGTACAGTATCTGAAATTTATTGCTCTACTTCTCTAATGACAAACATTATTATTATTATTATTAATTATTATTATTATTATTACAGTATTATTATTATTATTATTATCCACCATTATTATTATCCATCATTTTTTATTGTTATTGTTACTTTACTTGGAAAAAAAAACTTTTAAAATGTAAACTGTTTATAATTACACTTACAAAAATTCATTTAAATTACTGCAGTATGCTGTGAAAATCATTTTCCCATGATATAGTATTTCAGTTTCTAGCCTCTTATAAAAATATTATATTATGCATATTATGCAACTTTGCTTAAATAAATGGTGATTTGAAATATTATGGTGGTGCTATGCTGAAGTTATTAAACTAATTTGAAGGGTGCTCCTTTCTATGTATGAAACTGTATAAATTAAATCAGCTTCATCTGTTAAATGATATTGGTTTTGTATTTGATCAGTCTGTAACATTTGACCAGCACATTAGTTATGTTCGCAAATCTACCCATTAATTTTGACTACACTTTGTTATTGCAGTTATCTTCTCTTTGTTCTGTTCACCTCTACCCTTTACCGGTTTTCTTAAGTTGTTTGTTGTTGATCAACTTAATATAGGTGTTCCGCACCTGTTTGGTCTTTTCTTGATTATTTTGATTTGAATGTTTTGTACTTTTGTTTGTCATGGCTGAAATTTAAATAAATAAAAATCAAAATTCTGCTGCCGGCATATGTACTTTAACCCTGAGACCATATTAGTCCCGTACTTAAAACCATCCATTGGCTTTCCCATAAACATTTAAGACACTTTCATTTCTCCAACCATCATATCTTGTTGAACTTGTTCCTTGTTATGCTGCATCTCATCGTCTCCGCTCCGCAATTATTATTATTACAGTATTATTAAATAGATACAATCAACACTAAAAACATTAGAACTGTCATTACATAAAGTAATTTTTATGAAACTTTTATGACATTTTTGTTATATTATGACATTTTGTTTTATTGATAATTTAGATTCTATTACTCTCAGAAGAACAAGAAGATGGAGCATTCCACGATGATAAACATGACTGATTATGATGATGTTGAATTACCTGAAACAACAAGAAGTGATACAAAGAATGAAAACACATTGCCGACCATTGGTGGTCAGGATAGTGGAGGTGATGGTGTTGCTACTGGTGATGCTGAAGCGCCACCGAAGGCGGAACCACAAAAGGATGATTCAGCTTACGAAGAGCTACACACATACATGACAGTAGACTCAGCATATACTAACTTGCAGAAGAAGTCTATTAATGTCACTCATTAAGGTGTGCAAACTGAAAAGATGTATTGTTTAAAGATGTGATTATTATAAAAACTTGAAAAATTGAATTCAATATTTAGATTGCTTACTTTACATAATATAGTTGCTTAGTGCATATCAATTTAAAGTTAGAAATGAGATAAAGTGCCCTCGTAAATTAAATGGCATAGACCTATACACAGTTCCTGTATAAGAAAGTATAGTACTGTACATACTCCAAGTATTGAAATACACGCCATCGTGTTGGGATTCAATATTTCGACATTAATTATGTCATCATCAGGAATGAAAGCATTATCCATATTAGCAAGCTTATGGTACCAAAAGTGTTTAACCAATCAAAACATTACCTCTAGTAGGTGACATAGCAGTGATTTAAACAAAAGATCAAAGCATTCTTACTCTAATGATCAAAGATACCTACAAAAACAAAGAAAGCTCTTTTGAAGCTCTGAGCCCATTGTTAAGCAAAGGGTGTAGTCTACGTATAGCGAACGCTTCTTTAAACAATAGGATAGACCAGTTTCCGGAGCTGTTAATAATGTTAGTACTAGAAAATATTAAACCTAATTTATTACTTACATTACAGACAACATTATCATTTTCAAGTATACCCTGTAATCCTAAAACATACAGACGACATTATCATTTTCAAGTACTGTATACCCTTTAATCCTAAAACATATTGGAATGCCTCACAAATGTTGTTGAGTGGGGGAGGGGGAGTAATTACATTGACATAAAACAATGCAGTAAAATATTTAAAATTTCTCTTGGATGGTAAAAAAAGAATTGATTGAGTAAAAAATTAAATTTGTATGCACAGACTATACCCAACATTATATGTATTTATTACAGGAAGGAGGAGCATATACTACAATTACAAACGGTACAAGATAACACTATCATCATGTATTCCAATCAGTAATACACACATTTTTATACCTGAATTTCTTTATAAAATTTCTGAAAATATTGAGTAAAATTGGCTAGTGTAAACAGGAAAACTATCCGTTAAAGTGATTCAACAATTAATGTAAACATTATTAATTTGGGTAGAGAAAGGTATGATGAGCCAACAATTAGCGTATAGACTTAATTGTTATAAATACTCGATTTATTATTTGGTTTTGATCTCCGTCTTGTAGCCTAATCTAACTGTTACAGGTTTTTGAGTAACTAAAAACCGTCGTTGACGGACAAGCATTTGCAAGTAACATTAAATACATTGCCTATGTTATTTTCTGTTGGAATGTTGCAACCAGGATAATCTGGCTTCAAACACAAAGAAAAATTATTTTATGTGAAGTATCATTGAAATGGCTAGAACTAAACAGCTAAGCTTCAATTGCTTTCACTGGCCAGTACTGTTTTTGAATTCATTTTTGTTTTACAGATTTAATTTTAGTCAACCTTGCTGAAAATTATAGAAACAGATTGGCTGATAATTGGTACCATAGTGGTTTGAGCAGCACTCGAATGTACCGTAAATAATGGTCACCATAAATATTAGTGTGTACTAAAAATATATGTAATATTATAATTTGTTTATTTTTTACACTGTAGTTACTGATCAATTACTTATGGAAAAATAATATAATTTGTTTATTTTTTATACTGTAGTTACTGCTGTATCAACTCAAGGCCCAGGTTAGTTTACAAACATGTCAGTTACTAAAGGCCAAATAAAAAATTACTCGTTTAGCGTCACATCACAACACAATTTTAGGTGGGGAGGGGCGTTTTTTTGTTTTGTTTTTTTTTTCTTCTTAATTCTACAGTATCAGTAATCAAATAAAAAGTGTTAAAATTAATCATTTTCAATAGGCCTACAATAAATATTACACCTAGTTGGTGAAATCATTGTTTTAATTCATTTAAAATAGGTCTGTACTTATTTTGATTAGAATTTCCTGGACAAATTCATTTTTTTTTTTAATTTAAAAAAAAATCAACCTAAACTTTTTTATTTTGCTTGAAAAGTTAGGTAGGGGTGGTGACACTAAACAAGTGCCTAAGCAAGTTAAATAGAATATGGAGTGGAGTTAAATACCTTAGTGGTTAAGATTCTTGCCTTCTAATAGGTGCTGGGCTCAATTCTTGTGACAGCAGGACTTTTTCTCATGACTTTAAAGAACACCACTCCATTAGGCTCATTAAGAGACATTTATAATATCTGGACTTTTAGGAAAAACTCGGCGATGGCAAACAAATACCAGACCGTATATTGAAGGGACGCAGAAGATTTGAGGGTAACCTTCAATGAAGTGACTAGCACTAGTCTGTACTACTGTATTCAAGTTTCTAAACACTTAATTTGCGAATGAATCCCAACAAAATAAACTTTTCAATTTTGGCACCTGTTAACCAACGGTATATCATAACGTGCCACAATAACTGAGGTCGTTTATAACATGTGGGCCTACCGGTATGCAGTAATCAGTCTCAACACGTCAAAACTTAAATCAGAGAGATTTGACGGGATGGAACTAATACAAGTTAAATAGCGGAAATATTGTTGTGAAGAGAGGAGGACACTTGCATATAAACCCTTATTATTATTCGACATAAAACTTATAAATTCCGCGCTAAAACGTACATTTTTTGTAACTGTGGGGTATAGCTAGGAATACGACGGGAAAAGATATTTCTGCTCGGAATAACATCACCTTGTAAATTATGATACAGCCAAATCAAAATTTAGACATCTCACATAAAGTAGAAATGACATACTGGTAAGCGTGATGCAATATTTTTTTATTTTTCATTTTTTTGGTCCTATTACTTTTAAAAGAAAAGTAGAAATGAGCATTCCAAAGAGATAATCATGCCATGCGTAATGATGCGCCTAACCCAGTAGGTCTACCTGGGTTATGTAGGCCGCTATTTGATCCGATGCTGCAGCGCCACTTATTTTTTTTAAAGAGTGGGATATCTTATGGATTTCACAAATACATGTATTTTAAGACATACTGATTTACGCTGTATATTTAGATAAGTCAAATCTATAATGTATGCATTATAGATTTATATGGTCGGAAATGTTTATTATACAAATAGACGTTTTTAAGAATCAATCAATTATTAGTTGCTTCAATAAAACAGTTTCCAATTTGCACATTGGTTCTCAGTAAGTGAAAATCTATTATTGAAAAGCATTTCGATAAATATTTCGTACTAATATATATCAAAATCAACCAAGAATTGTTCTATTTTCCTTATTATAGGCCTACATGTTTATGCACAATCACTGGTTATATA
>NW_022736945.1:294088-296567 GCF_011630105.1 Anneissia japonica | reverse complement strand
TGAAAAAAGATGTGGATTGCTGGTCCTCAAACTTGAATAATTGTCTAGCGCCCTCTTCATTTGCTATTTTTAAGCGGGGTCCCATCATACAGTACAAGAAAAACCAGTGTGACAGACACAAATATATCGTATCAGATACATGCAATCAAACACGAACAAGCAACCCAGTGACCGCCATGTCAATTGCAATGTCCGTCAGTGCCCATCATAATTGCATGCAGTGTTTATTCAACTCGTTCTCCTTCTTCAACCTCTCGACTGGAGGTGGACACAAAATGTCAGAAGTGGTTTCTTTCCGAAGAGCAAACTATGCAATCTTTTTGTCAAACAATTTCCTAATTCACAGCAAAACATGCAATTGTATTATTAAAACAGATGAAAGTCGATCACCGTTATTTGACCCGATTTGGAAGCGTCAACCCTCTACTCATACTGGGTAATTCGCCAGTCTGCACCCTCTTTAACGAGATACCCTGTCAATATGGAATGTGAAAGATTAATATTACAAGGCAAAAGTGACATTTCGAATGTTCTCGTATATAATTTAAAATAAGAAGTGACAAGATTGTTATTTCATATGGGGGACTCATGATTGAAAACAAACTGTCATACAATTCATGATTAAACTATGACTTACATTAGACAGTTTATCGATTTTGAATTATGTTTTGCAATGACGCGTATTTTGATGGATTCCAGCGATAAACCAGTGATTAGCAGATCCCTTAGTAGATACAAGTTAAAAAATCTTTCATATTATAGGGCTGCTGATGTAAACTATCAATGTATTAGACGATATTATAAATACAATAATATACATTGATTAAGTAGGCTATAGCATAAGACTACTTTTATTTTAACGCCTGTGCTTATTTTTAAAGTATTTACGTATAAAAATATTTTTGATAAGTATATATTTTTAAATATTTCATGAATGTATATTTTAAACATTACAATGAGGCTTTCTTGCCTAGAATTTTTAAATGGACAATTAATAAACATTGAGGAATATACAGAGTTCATAAAAACACAATCATAAATGTAAGCAATGTCAAGTTTAATTAAAAATCAAGAGCTAATATATCGATAGGTTACCCAGATAAGCATAGTATATTATAAGCTTTACCGTTTTCGTTGTTTTCTTTACCATGGCCTAGTATAGGCCTACCGTTGCCGTCGCCACCATCATCCCCGTGTGTGATTATCGTCATCTCTATCTTTGAGGCCTAGGCCTAGTATTATTATGTCTATCATAATCATTATCGCATTGAGCATTGTTTAAAACACACGCTGGACGAAAGCTTGCGTTCATATGGTGTTATTAAAGCACTATACTTAATACGATTTCTAGTTTATGATAATAACTTATATTTCTTAAATCAATCAGAACAAACATTATGTAGTTAAGCGAAATTACAATCTAAAAAAAAATTATATAATATATATATGTATATTGATAATATGCGAGTGAATGTGTAACTGTCATAAAATGGTAAATAATTTTTTAAGCTCAATCATGACACAAAACTCTACTGTGCCTTTTCATTTCATTTGATTTTATGAGATTTTCACACCTGCAATTATTTTCAATATCAAAGTGTTTACACCAGGTTATTCTTATACTTCGTATTTTAAAAAAAAGGCCAGTGTATACACAAATGTATAAAAGTGTCTCTTAGCTATTTGCAGAATCACTCTGGTGTCAAACCTTAGCCGGAGTGTAAACAGAGGAGAACAAATACGGTATAGCCGCCTGGGATTCTTGTGCAAGTAGGAGGTGCAAACTTGTGTTCAAAACAGGTCTCTTCTTTCCGCTTTGCTTTCCTCGAGGGGAGAGTCACGACAAAGCCCAATTTGTTAGTTTTCTCTTTTGGTTAAGCTGAGTTGTCACTCACTCGTTGCGGTAACGATTGAGCTACCCTGTATAATGTGGTTGGCTGAATTGCGCCATGTTTCAACTGTCTATTGGTATTCATAAAAATGAAAATCGCATCACATAATATGACTAAATAATATAAATGAATCTAAATTTACAGCTGTAAATATTTTAATACAATCCAAAAAAATTAACATCAAACACTACTATTTTTCGTATAGTGTCGTAGATACAGCAGTGTATACCGAAGATGGCAAAGTCAACAAAAACAATAATCAAGGAAATGGAACATAGGGAATGGGAATATAAATCAAACAGTGGATGGGGATGTCATGATATAATGGTTTTATTGCATTATTATCTGTGACAAATATTAAAACAACAAAAGATTAAAATATTTAAAGTTGTCAAAACATATCCAAACAGTTTTTTTTTTCAAAATTACAGTCTTTAATTAATTAAATTGTCAGCATTAATTTAAGTATCGCGGTAAACTACAGTATATAAGATTAGAATTATGTTCTCTTCTGTTGACAATCTATAATATTCTTCTAACTCTAATAGATTTAGAATAGCAAATTTTAGGCCTATTGTTTAAGTTTT
>NW_022736945.1:276994-293108 GCF_011630105.1 Anneissia japonica | reverse complement strand
TGTTGAAACAAGAATAAAAGAGTTGATTAACTTAGCACAAGTAATAATCAAATTTGGTTAAACAAGAAGCTTTAGTTAGGCCTATATTGATGTGCAAAAAATATGTGAATGCAGGTGAGAGCACGCTAGTGATATATTTGAATGATAGTAATATGTTTTAACAAAAAAAGCGTATACCTTACTCGCGCGGATAAGCGTCCCGTTTGAATAAGCGCCCCTCCAGTATACCTCCTTGGTAAATTGTTACTTGGGTGAAAACGAAACTCATGAAATTCGTTTATTAAACAACCTTAAGCTGGTTTTCCACTAAGCTATTTTATTTGCGCGATTCAAAGCGTCGGTTCGTTTCCTGAGTTCTGATTGGTTGCGCATTTTTTCGCTTGCACAAAAACTTCGATATAAATGTGAATGCGCATGTGCATGAGCCGCCGCTTTCCATTCGCGCGAATAAATTTGCCAAGTGGAAAACAAGCTTTACGCATCGCACACGTCACACACACGAATTACTTTTTCCTCCTGTGGGATTCAAGGGCGTCAGAATAATGAGTACTTCCATGTTGCTCTGCGTACTTGCTGTTACATAATGTCTTGCTAGTGAGAAAACATTAAGTGATGCACACATTAATAACAACGCATGTGAGAGAAAAACGCAACGTCTTTTACAATTATGTTCGAGGTAAACGAGTCCCGCTTACTTTGTCTTAGGCCTATACATTCCTAATAAAAAAACGTATAATGCATTTTTCTCCTTTGATTAATTTTAATTTTCTGTTTACTTGTATAAAGTACGCAATTTAGGTAGGCCTATCTACAATGCAGGCCTATTATTTGAGTACTTTCAGATATTAATTATAAATTGTGACATATATTTTATATTTGGACAATAAACTATGAATTAATGAACGTGATCTTTCATCAGCCCCTGACACCTCAAATTATATATTCCGCTATTTACAGTTTTTGTTCATACCACTGACACCCCAAAATTACACGTTCTGTAGTCTTAATCACGTATATTGAAGATTGAGTGTTTAGGATATCTTAACAACGTAATTTCTAGTATTTGATTGACGTTCAAAATACAAGAGTACAATTTCAAGAAAATATTGATAGATTCACACTTCGGGCTTTAAAGAAAATAAACTCTATACACTAACATGAAAGCAGAGGAACGATACATTGTAGTAATGCGAGTTCTTAAAAGTGTTTCATTTCTTTAACTTGGTCAATGACTTTTATTCTTTGTATTACGTTTTTAATGACCCAAATTTTTCCTTAGAAGAATTTCAGTTTTTATTTTCGCTTGTACAGCTCTTCCCATCTGCTTTGTTAACGTTTACACCCTTGCTTTACCTGAGCACACAACCCTAAGGTAAAACTAACGAGTGTGGTAAAGTAACCAACCCTCGCAGCTTTAGTAGTAGTACCCTTTGTTCCTTGACGGAATGACTCTAGTACAATTGATACCACAAAAATGAGTCTTAGAAAAGTGAGTCTGTTACTTTAGCACTAAGGTAAACGTCCTATTGTTAAAACGTTGCTGTAGGTGACAAGTATTGAGTAGAAACGAATGGATAGAGGCCTGAAGAAACGTCAGATTTGTTTTTGTTCTACGACTTACTCATTAATCAAACATCGATATTAAGATTTCTTTTCTTATCATTAAACACAAAGTTTTACGATACTTAAACTGCATTAAGATTTCAGCTGAGTTTTACGGCTTATCGTAATATTATTATTTCACCTGTTCCTAAAATACATGTAAGAGTCAAACACGTTATTAGGGTAATTTTAAGTAAAATCTAACACTTTCTGTGCTCATAAATATTAAGTGAGTTATTTTGATTATAGGTTTTCAAATGTAAATACAGCTTTTCACACCATGGCTGTCAATCGAAGAATGCGCATGTTTTATGTTTATTACCATAACGAAATGCATTCAATTTTGTTGAAAATTACTATATTTATGATTTGCTTCCTCAGGCAAGACACGTTAGACCTATCTACATTTGTCTCTCTCCGCCCCTATCTTTATTTTATTTTTATTTCAACAATGTTTAAAGTGGGTGACCCTTTCCAGCATAGCTGATACGTAGGGGCCCACTTTGACAACTCAAAGACAATACAGAAAAAGAGAAAATAAACGGTAATCACATAAAAATCAGGAATTAACAGATTGATAGTATTTATACATAGTTTAAAAAGGTCTCTCTCTCCGTCTCTCCACCTGGAGTATAAATAAGCAACGGCATATTCCAAGAAGAAAAAAAACAGACTTTTACGGAAAAAGTGGCGTTCTGTACAACTCTATTGACTTTTTAACTGTTCAATAAGTCTTTATCTTGGGACTTTACTTCGGAAGATCGAATTCATTGAAAATTGCCCTTGCGATTTTGGAAGACTGCTGTACAATCTTTGTTAGAGCTATATATTAACATAATCATATGGTAAACGATATGAAATTTGTATTTATGATTTATATTGCCGGTAATTTTCAATTTCCACCTGATTGTCCGGTTGGAAAATGACAGTCATTTGTAAACATTAATTACGTTGACACCCCATTACCTCTCCAAACAAAAGACAGAGAACTACATCTTGCACCTGTATTCTCACCTGCCTGTACTGAATTCAAACAAGCAAAACTTTAATGCGACTATCTTCTAGAAAAAGTTCAGACGACCCCGTCTCGCCCAGTTGGATGTCGGTTGATTGGCGGGTCTCTATTCTCCCACAAAATATAGTTAAAACGGAAGAGATTTTGATTTACTTTGATTTATAATAGCTGTGTATAACATGATCTCGATCATTAACATGCTTGAATATCCCTCCGCCTGTTCACGCTGAGGCCTAGCAGCTAGGCCCACGCAGTGGTTCTGTAAACAACAAGTTTAACTATGAATCCGGCAGATCACGGAATCCCCATTGCGATTTATAGACCTAGGCTAATGGGCACTCATTCGTTATGTACACTAAAACACGTAAGCTGTTAGTATAACCTGGACACGTACTGTTTGGCAAGTTTGATAAGAGAAACTGGAGATACATATTTGTAGAGATAATTTCATGTCTTGTCACAAGTACTATATTTCATACCACTCAAATGAAGCTATCATATCAGCCTACTTAAGTCACGTACTAAATCGTAGCACCGTATTTATTTCTAAAACTTCAGAAATTTTAACAGTGAGACTAAAGATTGAGTTACAGAAGAAAATAGAAAATTACAGTGTGTAAATAAGCCAAAGGCAAGCTATTCTGCTATCATAATTATACTACTAATTATGATCGGAAGTGAAAGGAAATAGATATTTTGCCAGAGGAAGTCATCACCTCTAAATATTTTACTGATAATGTCACAATATGTCATAGAAACACTCGTATTTTTATTATTACCAAGTGTGTCATCAATTAACATTACGATACGGAAGGATACGATACGATAAAACTTTATTGTCACAACGGTATAAAATACAGGTAGGCCTACTATGGAATAAGGTTCCTTAAAATACATTACATAAAAATACACTTACATTAGTAGAAAAATATAGAAATATAATTAAATACATACAAGTTGCACAAGAAAAATTGGTAAATTATAAGAATACAAGATGCAAAAAGGCAATCAAAACTGTCAATCAAAACCTTAACAAGGATTACTGAGTTGTAAGGTATAGGCAATGTATACATTATTATTGATTATCTATTAAACTGCAATGCATGTTAAAAAGTCTGACTGCTGTTGGAATGAATGAATTTTTAAACCGGTTAGTCTTTACTTTAGGGTACCCGAAAGTAATAGCGTAATGGACTGGGTGGGTAACATTAGATATTATGCATTGTAATTTCTTGAAATTTTTTATAATTGCTTAGTAACTCCTTACATTATACTGCAATATTTATAAAAATTAACATGTAATCCATTACAATAATATTTTATAACAATTAGCTCATATAAAATCATTGTAATAAATAAATTACTAAACTGTAAACTTGTTCATTCTTATTGAGTAACAAATCAGGTCCGTATCAAGTGTATTGAATGGGTGGATATATAGCAAGCAACATAATGAGGAGATTGAGAGGCCTAGTATACGATAAGTCGCAGTTAATGATAGTTTATATACGGTATGATAGAAATATGCTTATTAGCATGTAAAATACCCATTTATATTGTAGGTAGAAGGCACTCAACAAGTAGCTTCCAAAAGACACAAATGATGACCAGATTAAGAATCGACCGCTCTTGGTATTATAGAGTTAGATAAGCATTGCAACAACCCTATATCTTTTATGTAGTCCAATACTGATTGTATTCAGTCCAATACTGATTAATACAAGACAATTTTATAGAAAACAAATACAAAAATATGTTACAGATTAATTAGTTAAATTTTTAAAATTAGGCATTTATTGTGGGTCTGTATCGTCCCCAGCCGGGTGGCAAAAGGACTAAGCCCCTGAAGGAATGGAAGGGCCAGAATTTAGAGTTTTAATAATCAGTTATGGAAACATTCTCAACAATTTTGGCATTGAGTTGCTCTTCTAAAATAAATTATTAAAAGGAAAAAAGTTTCGGTGATATATATTTTACCACCAAAATTGGCGAAACATGTTTTTTCGTTTAAACATTAATTTAAAAACTAATAACTTGTTTAAATATACAGAGAGTAAGCAATCTAGTTTTTTTTTTCACGTTGTTTCACTCTACACAGACCGTTATATTTCCAGTCAATTCTAAACGTTATTACAACCATACCATGCGACTTAGGTAACGTTTTGGTCAGGTTACACGGTGTTGCACCAAAGTTTGCAAAGATTTAGTCAAAAATTACATTATAAATACGTAGGACTATGGACTATTTAATCTAACTGCAATGTTTTTATAAAATAAAGTTATTATTATAACGTAAATTTTTTTTTTATGATCATACCTATACTGCATGGAATTCTGTACTAGATTAATTTCAATATCTTCTCTGTGCCCTTTAAGAAGACCTAAAGCAAACAAATCGGTTAAAAATCGACAAGGTTATACAAATATCAGATCAACAAGCATCAGTCTTCAACTATACCAAGTAAAATTACAAGCGACAGTCCATTATATTAATTCTTGACTCAATTGACTATCTGAACATTGTGAACATGAAATGAACCCATCTGAAACGTCATTGATACAAGTAAAAATGTATTTTTAAGCCCCATTTACACTAGACACGAGTACGACACGACAACGACAAGATACAGATGCGTGCAGTGTTGCAGAATACAATGTAAATATGTCGTTGTCGTGTCGTAATCGTGTCTAGTGTAAATGGGGATTTAAACGGTTTAAAATCTCATGTAGGCTTATCTCACCTACCTTCCCCGATTAACACAGGCCTAATTGTAATTTGACTGTTTATGCTTAATTCTTGTTATTTTAGGTAGGCCTAAATATTATTAATTTGCTGAGTCATGAATGCGCCATGAGCAGAACTTTGTTTGGTTGATTGATTGATTAATTTTATTCAGTATCAGTAAATACAAAAATACAAAGTAAACGACAGAGAAACAAGGACATGCACTAAGGATGACCCACGAAAGTTAAATAAAAAACTTCATTTCCGTTGCGGTCCTTACATTAAAAAACGGAAAATACCAAACATAGAAGTAAAACATCAGCAAAAGATTAAAAAACGGCAAAGACGAATAGAATTTACCAAAAATGGACGATAAAATACATTACAAAAAAGTGTAAAATTTCAATTTTCGGCACAATATTAATCCGACGATCTCAGTAGCAGTGCAGTAAAGCAGGATTAATAATTCAAGGTTTATGAATATTTATTGGTTAATACATGGCATTTATCAATATAGACCTATATCACTAACAGCAAAAACAAATGTAAACTTAAATTTACTAAAGTAACTAATTTGGACTCTTGTTGGAAAAGGCAAAATGGACAAATGGTTTCCCAATTACACTTTTTTTTAAATTTTTTATAAGAACCAGTAAAATTTTGCCCATGCTCAGTGTTCTTATTTCTTGGCCAATTTCAGGCTCAAAATGTTCTTATTTTGTTCTTATTTTACACACTTTTCAAACATAGAAAATTATTATTGTACATCAGTCTACACTGTACTGGGAGGTGAAAGTGGCCCTGCAAAAAATGGCCCATGAATGAAAGGCCCAGCAAAAAATGGCCCCACAAAAAATAGCCCCGGTTAAAAAATGGCCCCAAATGGGAGGTAGGTACACCTACTGTACTGTATTATAGAGGGTATTACATAGTCACACTTCCTGCACATAAGGCACAGATATACTTTTTTTGGTTTTTCTAGTTTGACATTCTACCTCAGCCTCAATTTGTTCTTATTTTGTTCTTAATTTTTAAGCAATTTCAGCCTCAATGTTCTTATAAAATGTGTTCTAATAAAAAAAAAATGTACCGTACATTTATAGAAATCAAACATGGTATAAAGGAAGAAGAGGAAGGCTTTACCTTTATAGATGAAATAGGGGGAAAAATCGCTTTTACCCAGCTACCTTATGACCCTCGCCGTATGTGCGTTAACGTGTGCATTCGTTTGTAATATATATCTGTGTGTTAACTTTTGACCAATGAGAATTTAGCAAAAGTGATTAGACGCCGCAAAGCGAAAGCCAATCACATTGTACTATCTGAATTACGTCATTGCTATATCTGCCACAGCCACATTGCTTCATTTGAGTCATCGAGATTCCAACATAGAAATGCCAAACATTGGTCAGTATAACAGGCACTCTAATCGAAACAATGTAACAGCGTCCTCGTGCGACTGAGTGTTTCAAATTAGAATAACGCTTATTAATCAGTTAGAGAAGTCATTGGCTAGAAGAAGATAATAGATGGAGATCAAAGAGTGATTTACAACTAAATCAAATACTGAAGTTTCTGTGAATATATTTAAATGGTATCATGAGTAGTAAACTTAACCAATGAGTTTATTAAACTTTTGTCGGCATCACTGATACGAGGACTTATTGGAAAATGCACTTTTTAAAGTTCGTTAATTATTAGTCGTATATTTTGAAGGGCGGGCGCTTTCATTCGTGATTATGACAATACATGTCAAAATTCGTCTAGACAAGGCGTGTGTTTCAGATCATTAGCAAAATATGTATAGGCCCAGATGTATTAGCCTATATGCCTGTACTGAGACTGCTACACAATAGAATTAACTTCATTATTTGATTTAAATCTGACAACTCAATCATCATAAGTCAGCGTGTGTCCCGCTAGATGGACAAGGAAGCAAATTGCTCTCGTTGTAAACTCGGCAAACGAAATGATTGAAAACTACGAAAGCAATTTGTCTCTTTAACCTCCACCTAATCCATTGTCAACGTCGTTTGTCAACAGCTTGAGGCCTGATGCAGTTACTATCCGATTTCTGCCGAACATGAAAGAGTAATGTTTTCCCTCTCACTTTTTTGACACGTCCAAGTAAAACAAACCAAGCTTACATTCCAAAAGGAATGGTACCTGGAAACCTAAGGCCTTGGACGCGACAGGATACTCCTGACCTAGGGTTTTCTTCCTCCTGCTCACGCTGGCCTGCGAAGCTCAGATATGGCATCAGTTAAAAGTTAAGTATACAACTCACGCTGGGGATCATAAAAATTCGATTGCTTGATATAATTTTCCATCAATAATAATATTCGTTAATGTTACTTCGACAGTTCTGTAAAATATCACAGCAGTGCGCCCGCAGTATATGACCGACGAATGTGAAACTACACGATGACAATTTCGTACCTGATCAAAATTGACAGTCGAGACAACACAAGAAAATAAACAGAAGGATAACGGTAGAATAGCACGATCTAGGCCTGAAGCACGTGAACTTCTTGAAATGTACACTGGAATAGAGGCGTTTTCACCTGAACAAATTAGGTCATTATCTACACAGTGGTCAGTTGCAGCGTTTAATACCAGTCTTACCTGCGGCGCTCAGCTATCATACTTACGAAATTACCAATTACAAATTAGTTAAGGTGTCAAACCGGAAAGAATGTTGGTTCACTATTAACATCCAGCTACACTGTCACTTTCACTGAAAATCCAATTCCGGCAGCTTATACTTCTATTTTTAATTAAAATTAAATATTTTGTCAAAATATGGTCTTTGAAATGTCCGAGCGATGTATAGCATTTTATTTATTTATTAATTTTTTTTTTGTATTCCCACCTCACCCAATAAAAACAGTCCCACCACATATTTTTGGGTTAAACACTCCTTTTAGATAGGCCTAGTTAAAACAGTTTACACTAGAATTCATGTATAAAATATAGGGTACTCTATTTGTACCATTTCCAGGAAATCCTTGGCTTAGAACCTTCAAATAATTACCGCTCTTACTGAGCCCTCCGCCTGCTATATTTCATTCGATGGACGACTTAGTACAGTGCACAACAGCACTGAATTCCTTTTCCAACGGCATTTTACTATATCCCCGGTACTGAGCTTCTTATGCAGTGCAGCTTGTCTTTGCTATAAATCATTCATATGATATTATTGCATGACCAATTATTTGAAACAATATTTGGCGCTTGTTGACCTACAACAACATTCAGTGGAGAAAAAGGATACAGCGACTATCGGAAATCTTAAAAAATCTACCAAGTCTATTACTCAAGAAGTAACAGCGCCCTCCCTCGTTCTAAAACTTCCTGGTATAACAGCGGAAGCAATAAAAAGTGGATAATAAAGACATCACTCTTGTTAATGTATTGTTTTCAGTGGCGTATCTAGGAGTCTTGGATTTCGTGGGGAGGGGCTGATGTGGGAGCAAAGGTCAAATGGGGGAGGGTGCTCGATGATTAGGTGAGGGGCGTTAGCTCGCAAAATAAGGTGATTTGAGGCACCCCTTTTAGATACGCCGCTGGCTTTTGTGTATTGTCACATACCGTAACCAGATCAATGTTTTAATATAAAATAGGCATAAGTAAATTTGTTTTAATAAAGATGCACGATAATTGTTCGTTCTTTTTTTAAAAATACAATTGGTACAAACAGGTTTAACGGAAATGATAGACAAAATCCAATCGTAATTAATAAAAATAATGTTAGACCAATACAATTTGAATGTAAAGGAATAAAAAGAAACAGACCATAGTATAATTTGTCACTTGTAGTTTTCTCTAATCGATTACAATACCAACATACGTCTCTATGAAATACACTTGAACGCAACTAATTTGTAACGGAAATGTTTGTGATTATACTAATAGTACATGAGCCATTAAATGGAAGCATTTCAACACAAAACTTCACGTATGCTTTAAACCAGTAATCAAACCGCTGAGAAAACTATTGTCACAGTCGAAATTGAGAACTTGGAACGCCTCAAGATATGCATAATGTTTTCTTCACGGGACGCATCGTCGAACAACCTGAAGAGCGCCACTTTCGATAATGATTCAAGGGGCAGGCAAGAATTATGATTTCATAATTGATGACATTTTACTTGACAACGCCGGTGGTCTACAGGCATTCCATACACCAAGTGTCAACCCCATCAAAATAAGCACAATATTGTTACATTTTGACAAGTCTCGCAGGAGAGAAATCTCCGGTGGGGGGTCGAGTCAGTCCGCAGGATAGTCTGTAATTCCACCTGCCCGAGACGCCTTCCTGTATCCCTTATTAAAACAGAAACATATTTTGTCTTTATACAGCCACCATACAACAAAACGCCAATTAGCTTAGCGTTTAATTGAAAAGGGCTATGACTCTAAAAACCGAGTGGTTACATGCCCACTGTTTTCAGAGGTCAGGGCACAGATTCTACCAAGAACAAACATCTGCAAACAATGCTAGTGATCATTCGTAAAAACAATTGGACTGGAAAATCTGTTAAAAGTTAGCATATGTATTTATTGTGATTCTTTTATTGTGTATAGAACTGTGGGGATTGTGGCTACAATCTCTGTCTATGTTGTTGGTGTTAATAGCTTGCATCTTATAGAAAGTGCACATCTATTTAAGTCAAATTCCAAATGCACGGTATTTAGTGAAATAGAAAGCATTGGGTCTTGGCGATAGGTCTAAGATAACTTAATATGTGTGTACACAAGTGGGGCCTAACTATCGTTAGTATCAGACACTAGATGATTAAACGGGGTACTACGGTATTAAACAAAGTATTGGTAGTATAAAACCTATTATTCTTCTATGTTGGAAGCAGTATTTTCCACTATTACTGTCACTTTCATCATCATCATCATAATAATCATCATCATCATAATCATCATTATCCTCATCATGATTGCTATTGTTATTAGGCCTACTGGGCACTACTATTATTAACATAGGCCTATTATTATGACTATTAAAAGATCATAATTATCATAATTGTTTATAATTATTTGTATTATGTAGTATTCTTATTATCATTGTTGTTATTAGTATATGAGTAGTAAGAGTTGTAGTAACAGCAGCAACAGCAGTTTATAGCATGCAGTAGCAGGCAGTAACTCACTCCGTGGTGGTGGTAGTAGTAGTAGTAGTAGTAGTAGAATAGTGGTATAGTGGTAGTGGTAGTAGCAGTAGTTGTAGTAGTAGTAGTAGTAGTAGTAGTAGTAGTAGTAGTAGTAGTAGTAGTAGTAGTAGTAGTAGAATAGTGGTATAGTGGTAGTGGTAGTAGTAGTAGTAGTAGAATAGTGGTATGGTAGTAGTGGTAGTAGTAGTAGTTGTAGTAGTAGTATTAGTAGTAGTAGTGTAGTAGTGGTAGGGGTAGGGATAGTGGTAGTGGTAGTGGTAGTGGTAGTAGTAGTAGTGGTGTAGTAGTAGTAGTAGTAGTAGTAGTAGTAGTAGTAGTAGTAGTAGTAGTAGTAGTAGTAGTAGTAGTAGTAGTACCGGTGTAGTAAGTAGTAATAGTAGTAGTAGAAGTAGTTGTAGTAGGCCCTAGTAATAGTAGAAGAGGTAGTAGTACTTGGAACAGCAGCAGCAGCAGTAGCAATATCAATAGATAGTAGAGCAGTGTCAGTAGCAGCAGTAGTAGTAGGAGTCCTACTTGTACAGTACCAGTGACAATTATTTTTCCAGCCAAATTACCGTATATCATTCTCTGCAGCTGGAGCAATAATAGTTTGTTAAATTATATGTGGAGAAGACCGTGACTTTGCTACAATGTACCATATGCGAAGTTGTCAAGGTGTTTAACAAATGTTGCAGTCAATTTTCATTGGTTTGTACATTATTAAGAAACTTGGCCAAGCAGGAGCTACCCAGGACTTCGACTCTGGAAAGGGCAAATGTCACATGTGATGGTATGAAACTAACAAATTGCAACAGTAGCTGGTAACGTAATATGCGCAGTAACATTGCTTCGTAATGAGTCGATGGATTAAATCATAAAACTATTGATTGTCCGTTCATTTTGACGGATAGGCGCTGAAATTTAATCTCAGCGATTAATATTCAGAAATTACGTACTTCCGATACATCGTTGGATTTAAACGTTCGTCGACGTGGGAGGCGCCAAGAGTTTCTGTTGCACTTTGCTACTAGGGTCAAGTTAACATAGAGAAGCGTTACAGTAGCATTTGCGACGCACAATTGGTGTCTCCATAGGAACTATAATTACTTTGCGAACTGTAAATTAGCAAGGTCCAACTTAACATTATCAACTCAGCAATTCGCGAGAACACCCGTAGTTGTTAAAATGTTACAGGAAGTTAATTAACTATAACACGCAATCAATATTTAAAATGATCGAATTATGAAAATGAAAGAAAATGATACATTAAACGTGTATAAGACTAGTCCACCAAATGGATGTTCAGCGTCGTCATTTAGTTATAACATGGTCCTATTAATATGTCCATGGTTATAAGTACTTCAAAATTATGCCCATGAATAAACAGTTAAAACCAGAAGATCTATTTTCAATAGGATTTCTTAAAAATAAGATTTACAATAGACATGTGTTATAAGAACAAATTGTTTCAAAAACATTTATTAAAATTTTATTATTTAACAGTTAGGAAAAAAATTCGATGATATTAGTTTCGATTTATGTTTTTTAAGTTATTTATTTTAGAATGTGACACAGATCGACAAATTATAATTTACAAAAATTGTTATAATTTTTCAAATCGTCTTTCTTAAATATGCATATATAGGCCTATTCTCATCTTTATTGATTATGTTAAAGACTAATCGATAACAACCAGTCTATTAATATAAATTTTTTTTGTTTCACTTTCATTGTTTAAAACTAATTTCTCAATATCAATCCGCTTAAAAGATTGTTTTTAAATTCTTCAATAGGTTGCTTTGGTTTACTTAAAAAAACCATATTCCAGGCTTTCGTAAATATTTATGACGAAATAAAATAGCCTTGATTTTTAATTATATTTTAATTCGATTTATTCATATGCATCGTATAATCAGCTTGTAGAATACAAATACAATTACAAATACTCTTTAATGGCAATCTGCATATTGCAAAAACAGGTGGTAGTGGTATCACAAGATGTGTATAAGAGACAGATTGGAAATCCCTCGTGAAAGATAAGGTAATAATAACAACACAGAAACCCGTCATAGCAACAGTAAAAACACGATAAAATTAAAAGAAGAAGAACGAAGTAAATGGGGAAAAATAATCGAATTTTGTCGTACAGTAGAGCCCCCTTCTTTGGGACGCTCCTATTAAGGGGACAAGTTTTCGGGGTCTAAAGGAGGGAAGTATATATCTTTTAACACTTATTCAGGGGATACTCCTATTAAGGGGACACTTTCTATTTGGTCCCGAAGGTGTCCCTTAGATAGGGGTTTTACTGTATTTGAAACCAGGATTCTTTGATTGGGAGGCAAGCATATCAAGGACCACACTACAGCATGACTTAATTTTCATTTATTTACAATACCATTATAAATACTACCCTTGTAAGTAAAAATATATCCCAACAGCGAGCCGCAACTTATTCGTTTTCGATTATGTTTTCTTTACGTATCAAAAAAATTCTCAGAAACAGTGGGTGTCCAATTAGAATTACTGTTGCTGATTCATTCCATTTCACTTCTGTATCCTTCTACCCATATGGACCATTCCACAACCATCTTACTTTCTCACAATGGAAAGACATGTGGTGATTAGAAAACGACACAGCCTACGGAGTTAAACCGAATGTTCTCGAGTTGATACACAGAGAGGAATTTTGTTTGTAATTGTTATCATTTGCAGTATGAATCGTCCTCAGACGCAGCAGTATATTCGTCATATGTAATGCTGGATAAATTAGAATTTTGGAATTTCCTTACTGGGTTCTGTTTTCTTATTGCTTATTTGGCATCACGTACAATATGTAGAATGCATGGGAAAGCAGAGAGTTAACGAATCACAGTACAGAAAACTCAACGGGAAGTCAGTAAGAGTTGGAGAAATCTAATTGATATGCGAAATAGTATCCAATAAAATATTATACATAACGGTATGCAAATACACTGCCGCTTTTCTAGATGTCATATTTACATAATATTGTTATGATATGATAATATATGATGTGATATACATGACATATGATGATATAATACATGACATGTTATGATATTATATGATAACATATGATGGTAGGTCTATGATATGAAATGATATGATAGGTTATAATATGTAATGATGATATGATACGGTATTATTCGATGTGATGTGATGTGGTATGATAGTATATGATATGTTAGGTCTATTAGTATGATATGTCATGATAGGTGTATAGCCTAATATAACATGGTATTTGATATGATATAATTTGAGATGTATATGTTTATATTATGATATTGATATTATATGATACGATGATAGACATATGACGTGCCATCAAATGGCATCACTTTACAAAACAGCATCACATATTTTTTTATCACTTAATAATAATAATAGTGTACCGTAGTTTTATATAGCGCACATATCCATCTAATGTAAGATGCTCAGGGCGCTTGATATGTGGACTTAGACATGTGTTACCAGTACTGAAGTTATACCAAAAAAAGTTGGCAGTAGTCTTAACGCCTTACAAGTTGCTGCTTTGCGGTGATATTGAAATAACAAAACAAACAAAAAATTAAATAAATGTATTCAATCACACACTACAGTATATCAATTATCAAGATCTGGTTAAATATTTAAAGCAAACCTCACCGAAGTCCAAAAAGACAAAAGTAAACATAACAGACAAACGAGAATAAACAGAATACACCACAAACATTATAATACTATACCGTACTATTATAGGCCTAGTATCGCTGGTTAAACAAACTAAAGATGTCTGCAACTTCATAATCGGAACCGCGTTCATTGGCCCATGTCCATTTACAAACTGACCTACATTATCTCGTCTATACTAAGAATTAAATCTATTTAAAATAAATTAATTATTTTTGAATTGATTTGAATTAATTATTGAAATTTACAAAATGTATTAATAAATTAACAGGAAATGTTTCAATTAAGCTGCTTCACATCGGACGAAAAAAAAAATTCGGACCGCGTTCCCGAAGCGCCGAACGAAAGCGTCCCTATTTTATTCTTACACACTGATTAGATTTTCGTATAGCTTCGGTAGGTTTTACGAACCGAAAATTCAGATTCGATGTGATGCAGCTTAAGTCCATGACAATAATATGTAAGCCTATATGAAATAAGATGGTGATATTTAATTAATAGTTGTTGATTGCAACTTTATCAATGGCAGTAAATGGCATATTCAAGTGAGATGTAATATATATTGTATAAGCCTTATTGTTATACATATATTATAATAAAATATTCTATTTAGCAATAATTTGAAGAACTGCCTCCAGATTTCATTAAAAAAAATGTAGAATTTGTTTCTATCTTTATCTATTTTACCTAATTAGTTCATCGAAATTCTTAAACATTTTAATTGTAAATATTTATGTGGAATAGATAATTTCGTTTGTTTTATCTGGATGTACTTTGTTTTATCAAGCTTAATTAGTTGCCAAATAGCAATGAATTAGCACCTCAAAATAACAGAAAAAGTCGCGTGTACAACCTTGAAGAATAGGCTTAAGACGGCCTGTGGTATAGTTCTTCCAGCTTCAAGAAAATAAACTACCGGGATAATTATATACAGTTATAACAGAGCCGATGGTAAGTCGCTTAGAACTGCAGGCGATATTGCAACTTTGATATTATAGAAAACAGTTAAGAACACGGAGAAAGACACAGCATTCCCAGTTATGTGTACCCAGCTGTAGGCTCTGTATTGCATGTCAACATACGTATTACTGGCTGGTTTAGAGGGCACAGAGTCAGCCTAGCTTCAGTGCAGACAACGTCAGTCAAATTGATACTCGAATGCAACAGTAATGTTAGATCAACACTGACTATACAAGACTAAGATCTTTTAGGCTGACAGGTAAATAGTGCGATGATATTGATAAGGCCTGGCCCATTCCAACACGGCTACACTGCCAACTCAACTTCTGAAGTGTATTTCTACAAATAGTTAAGTACTTACTTAATCACGTTCATGATTATATAAACATAAATCCATAGTAGTAAACATGTTCTGTCTTGTTACGCAAAGCTTACACAATATTAGTGATATTGTGATAAATTATATTCTAATGATGAAGCTAGAAATGATAACATCAATTATGGAAATAGTATTGTTGAAACCATAGGGTCTTAAACTGAATTTACATAATTCATTAAGTTAAGCTTCCATGATAAGTATATTAAAGCCTATTGCTGAAAATATACAATAGACATAGCTCGAAATATTGAATCGCGATGGCATGCATCATTTTCTTAAAAGTTTGTTTCGTATTGATAAAAAATAAGTATAATATTGACGGACAATGATATTTAAACGACGAAAAAAATTAGTAATTGGAATCAATTTAAAGTCATGTTTAAAAAATGATGAATTTCTGACGTATAGTACGACAATATGGTTCATAATGCTTCTTAAAAACAGTTCATGCGAGAACGCAGGCGCGTTCGAAATATTTGTTAAATTTTTTTTATGTTCCTAGAGTCAACGACTAACATCTTCGATTATAATATATATATATATATATATGCCTATATATATATATATATATATATATATAT
>NW_022736945.1:273664-276876 GCF_011630105.1 Anneissia japonica | reverse complement strand
GTCTATATCTATGGTAACGTTCTTTTTTAAAACTCCGTTGCTGGTCTTCTTTTTTTTGGGGGGGGGGGGCAAAACGGCAACGAATTGAAAGGGTTGGAATAGATCAGAACTATTTTA
Organism: Anneissia japonica; assembly: GCF_011630105.1. NCBI lineage: Eukaryota > Metazoa > Echinodermata > Crinoidea > Comatulida > Comatulidae > Anneissia > Anneissia japonica. Next base: position 276,759 of record NW_022736945.1, on the reverse strand, counting down.
CGACATAAACTAAAGCGTATCACTGCTTCTGCAACGTTTTGACCAATTTGCATAATTACGGTACAAGTTCAACAACGTTTCGATTCCCTGCTCTCCTTGGTATTCGACAAGTTGCATTTTGCTATGACTGTCAATCATAAATTGCTATGTTTTTCCCTCAACAATTCTGAATACGTCGTCAAAAGTATTCAAAGTAATTATCGCAGCCGTGTAAGAAAAACACTCCCCACGTGGTATTGAGATGGCTAAATCAAAATGGGACTTAAATAAACAGTATGGTACCAAAAGGGAAAAATGTATACGTTTTCCATCGATATTTTAAGTTCATTCAAAATGTTATAAAATCACAAAGATTTTTTTAAATGATAACAGAAGTTCTGTTATGCTCGGACTTCCAGCTATTTAGTTACCTGGGAATGTGTAATTTAATATCTTGTTTTTTATGTATGCATAATGATAAAAATTCAATAAGCTTAGGTTTATTTTAATATCTATGGCGTATAAGTGGGTGTAGAGGAGATAAATGGGAATGTTAAAAATAACTATAAGAGTAAAAACAATAATAATGATAACAATAATAAGCTTAAATTTAAATAATGATGGTGATACAGCAATAACAATAAAAGCAGAATAATTATTTATTAAAAGATTTTTTATGTTAAACTTTGCTTTCACTATCCCATGTTCTATAAAAAGGTAATCTAATTATAGAACCGGGTTTTTGTTTTACATTCAAAGTTAATATTGTTTCATTAAATCGTATTTAAAATATTTGTATAATAATAACATCCTGCATCCAATGTAGTTTAATAAACTGATTTAAATAATAATGATGATACAGTAATAACAATAAAAGCAGAATGATTATTTATTAGAAGCTTTGTATTGTTTCATATTCTATAAAAATTTAAAACTATTTATAGACGAACAGTTTTCTTATACATCCAAAGTTTATTTTATTTCATTAAATCATATCAAACATATTTGTATATTAATCACATCCACATTCAATTTAGGCAATTAAAAAAATATTGATTTATACATTTTAATGAGGCGTTAAGATAAGATAAGATAAGATTTAATGGTTCTCTCTTTTATAACAGAGGAACACTCTCGTGCAGGAGAGGTTCGACCCGTACAACAGTTACAAAACAACAACTGACAACATATAAAAATGAATTATTGAAAAGATAGATGAGTAAAGAAAAAATACTGGACAAACAAAACAAATACTCTCATTATTCTGTAGTAATTAAGGAATAACTTAATGTACAAAAAAAAAAGATAGAAAAACGTAAAATAAAAAAAAATTAAAAAAAAGAGAGAATTCAATTACAGAATATAAAGTAAATAAATAAATAAAAATGACACAAAATATAAGTTTATAAGTACAGTAAATAACGTAAAAATTAAATATTGGTGGTAATGTTTTTCATTAGTTCAGTTCTTCCAGTCATTGCTTTTATTAAATATGTTTTACAATGGTTATCAAATATGTTACAAATTTCAATATTCTGGTATGCATCAAAAATATTGTCTAAAAGTAAGTGGTGCCTAAATTCACATGAACCTTCTAAGAAAATGTCCCAAAAGTACCTATTAATTTTACACAAGTCGGTTTTCAAATTTTCAAAACATGCATTTCTAATAGAGGATAGACATTCACAATCAAATAGAAAATGGTCGACCGTTTCTAATTCTCTTTTTTTGCAAATAATACAATGGCCTGAGTACGTATCTGACCATGCCCGTTTTCTGCCTTCAAGATCTAGAACATTAGTTCTAGCTTTAAACATTAAATGTGTACCTTTAAAATTCAATTTGTCCAAAAGGTAGTATTCTAAATTTGGTATATTTTTGTATTTAATGTAATCCTTCAGTGATGATTTTTTAGTTGCTTTTTGAAACCATTCTTTATTATTGTTATCTGAGATCATATTACTAAAAGATTTTATCCACTGAGTATTTTGTGGTTCCATATTATATATATCATTTAGATCATATTTGTCTAATAATGCTTTAATATTATCAATCCATTTCGTTAGTGTTACGTAATTTCATAGTCTTAACGGCAATAGTAAGGAATGATACTATTGTTTTATTCTTTTTCCAACAATTCCTATTGAACCGTTTATTCTCAGTAGCGAATTTGAAAATGAGTAAAATTAACAATTGAAATTCTGTTGTGAGGTAATAATCGAACATAAAAGTATGTTAAATTGATGCAAGCGCGCATGCTTGCGATCGTGAATACAATCACGTGAACATCATCACCTGTTGTGAGATTTTTTTTAACCGGCATTTATTTCGTCATCAAAATTGTACAAAGTAAACTAGTTGTTGCGTTCCGTATAACATGACGATTGAATTACATTAGTGCAATGATTCTGTCGCAAAATATTACAATACTTACTTGTCGTTTAGGGATATGTTTGATGAAACTTGATAACCAGATACATAATCTATGCATATGAACACTTATGTTCTTCAAATAGATGGCTATCTTCGCCGAAAGACCGGGGTACAACGGTTGTCTTCACCAACAGAGATATCATTAATTTCTACAGAGAAAGAAATTAACAGTTTGGAAGAGTCTGGTGTGTTTACTTGCTGTGTTTCTGACAGGCCATGGATGTTACTTCTGCCGCAGATGCTTATTGCGTCTTCTGAAACATAGGGCGTCTATAATGAAATGAACGTTGGGCGCATTTAAAAACCAATATTACTGTGATGAAACTTGCTAATTAGACAAGTTACTCAATATACATAGGCCTATTGTTTAAAGAAGCACTAGGCTAAACTATGGAAAACTTCGCCAACAATTAATAAAAACATTTAATTGCTTAAAAGTAAATAGGTCAAATATGCAAAATCTCATAAAGAGACAAAAATCGAACCAATATATTTTTGCTGATTTCCATACTATACGAATATTCTAAGATCGTATAGCCTACACCAGCAATTCTAAGGTTCACTACAAAACATGTATAGGAACAATTATATCTATAGGCCTATTACGTCTACTAACTGGCGAACAAATATTTTTTATTCTAATGTAAAACTTAAAGTTAATAATGTTATATATATATATACTG
>NW_022736945.1:271077-273495 GCF_011630105.1 Anneissia japonica | reverse complement strand
CGGATATATATATATATATATATATATATATATATATATAGGCCTATATTATATACAATTTATCAAATCTAATTAACCAGTTATTTGCTTAGGTTATTTCAAACATTTTTTAGATTGTTTAATACTTTTCCATATAATATAAAACTAATTAAAATAAATATTCATATAATTCATATAATATTATATGTATACATATATAGGCCTACATAATTAAAATAACCAGTTATTTGATTAGATTATTTCAATGATTTGTTTAGTTATAGTATCTTCTTTTCAATATTCAATCTTTTACCCTTTTTGCCTGTTTTATGGGGATCTTTATGTAAAGCTCATAGGCTTATAAACTAAAATAGTTCTCAATGTAAATATAATATTTTGAATTAACATTAATTATGATCTATGTATTATTGATATTAAATACAATTCTTATGATTCACTTTTGCTTATGTTGTCTTTCATAAGATGAGATAAATACATGAAATATGCCTATGTGTTCATATTTTGAGATACTGTGTTATTATGTGTTTAGTACGTAACTTAATTTGAGTTACACATCTGTCAATACCGGTTCCTTGTAATCGGGAACTGTTATATATTAATTCATACTTAAGTTATTGTATACGCCATAAGCAACCGAAGCTGACGTATCACGCAGAATGATTGACAGTCAAGATGGAAGTAGCAGTCAGAAAGCTAGCCCCGCCCAGCTGGGGTTGTTTGCAAGAGCAGAGAGGGGGATAGCAAAGTGAACGATCTCCCGTGGCCACGACAAATTGCAGTCAGCTCAGCCAGACCATAACCATGGCGTTCAAATTACTTTGATGAATTTCAAGATCCATGACATATCGAGGCTGGCCGTTCACCATACATCGTTTTGGCGAGTGTAACCGATGTAGAGCGGAACAATGAGCTGTAAAAACATTCTAACATGGCCAATATATCACCAAGGACTGCATACAACGAACTCGACATGGTCTTGGAACCTGTGGTCGGCTACATGTCCTGTCATGTTGAATTTTTTGAAAACTGTCAGCGCAAAATAACAGACTACTTCCCGAGCATGCGTGATCATAAAATAACGTGATGTCATGGCGAAGTTCACGGCGAAGTTATTATACCTTTGAAATTCTTCTATTTTTCCATGGAATGTTTTTGTATGTTACCCTTTGTTGTCTGTTCGAATATTTATTAATATAATATTGCATATAGTGTTGTCAAAAGTGTTATTAGTTAGAAGTAAAATTAATACCGATTGCTTATTAAAAGCAATAAATGAAATGAAAATAGAGTATTACATAGAGTGATTTTTGAAAAGAATTTGTTTTCTCAAGTAAGCCAAATTCAATGTTTCATTGAATGGTATAAATCGACGTAAATAGCAATACAGTAGTTTCTTGAGTGAGTTATTGGTTTAACACAAGACTATTATTACTACTAATATCATTATTATTTATTATTATTATTAAATAAAAGTGATTTGGAATAATAATTTGTGAAATAATTTTTTTTATCGTATACAAAATCAATTGTCATCGAATCGTGCTCGTATGAAAACTTCTCTTTTTTCTTTTATTTTTTATATGAACAATTGCTTTTTAACTTTTTATCGTTGGTCGTGAGGCCTTAAATCTGTTACTTTTTTTCAATTGACCGAATTAATCACTAAAGCTAGTGGACATAATATCAAAACATACCGCTTGGTGGCAGTCTATGCATACAATAGTAAGCCTCTGCTCGACCAAATTTTGACTGTGTCTATACTCCTTAAATTTGATCACATATTAAAGTAAATTTAACTTATCGAAAAGCCTTAGTAAATATTTTTTTAAATAATCTTGACAAAGTAAATTTGAAATTGAGTGAAATGAACGGATGAAAAGCGTTAACATTTTGCATAGAGAATTGTACAGAGTGATTCTTTGATCATGTCGAAAGAAACGTACGTGTTAATCTACAATCCAGCAATATATGTTTTTTTTCTATAGTTTAGAAATTTCATACAAAAATTGCAACGAAATGACTTGGTGACTGCATTTAAACTGAATGTGTATGGCTACCTCTAAACCAACAACTTTCTCCTCTGCCAGTCAGGGCTGGTTGTGGAAAGTCACGCAGTAGGCCAAGCCCAGGCCATGCGCCTACAATGTCTCTCAAAACTATTCACATATTTATTTTGAATAACTTTATCAAAATCAAATCAACCTTAATCTCATTAATTCATTCATTCATTCAGTTATTTAACCAAAATCACAAGTTTACAAACAAGAAACATGAGTAAAATGAAGTTAAAAAAAATTCTCAAAGAGCAATAAAACACAGTTAAGAAAGTTAAAATATGGATGTAAAAAGCGAGTAAAACATTAGGAAAATGACAACAGCTATGAAAATTAGAAACAATTAAAACATTGACAACAAAAT